>NW_026860616.1:0-8582 GCF_026571515.1 Ruditapes philippinarum | reverse complement strand
GGACTTTAAAAACATACTCAAAGATATAAAACTTGACTCCCCCTAGATTCCGTATTGATGGAGGCCCCAATTTTTAAATCATGTCATGGCGTAATACATCATGTCACATAGATTTACGAGATACCTTTTTTTAACAAAACTTGTTACTTTAATAATGTACAGTATTTCAAGTCCCGAATTTGTTAGAGTTTTCATAAGCATAACACTTAGTGTGCTATAACAGCAAATATTTTACATTTTTTCATTAAAAGTATTTTTTTATTTTTATATTTGTAGCAAAAAATATCTTATCATAGATGTATGTTTCCTTAAACATTACAATTAAAATTAATTCAACCATCCATAACTAATGAAGACGGCAAATTCCAAAAATCTTAGTCAAAGTTTATAAGTTCAGATAGTCTTTTCAATTTCATTATTCATGAATTAACAGATGACAAATTAAAGGCGAAAGAACGACGGATGGTGTTCGTCTAGGTGTACTGTGATATCTCATCTGTATAGACTTTGTTGACGGATCATTGTTATTTAAAAAATACATATCAGTATAAATTGCGCCTGCCTGTTTGCCCCCAAACCAATTGGAAACCAAATGACAAGGCATTTCAAATACCCATAAAATTATATAAGTTACTTCGCTTTAAGTTAGATATTTTTAACAACACTCAAGTTTTTAATATTACTACAAAGCAGATTAATTTGTAAGATAAATTGGTGTTAAGACACATTTTTGTAGTATCACAACTAATCAAATACATGAAAAATGATTTACTGGGGGGCTGTTACTTTGATTGGCGTTTAACGTCATAATAATAAAAACATTTATAAAACATTTAAATCATAATCTCAAGTCAAATCATTTTTAAACCTTTTAACCTTTTACGCCTATGTGCTTCACTTACATTTTGTTACATTGTGTAATACAGCATGTCACATATTCCGGATCAAAGATGATTCATTTATGTCTGTTTTAAAACGTATTGCTATGCAAATTAGACAAAATTACACCTATCATCTATCACGATCTGTCATAAAAAGGAAACAAAACAGGTTTACCAGATACCTTTAAGTTATTGTAACAAAACTTGTTACTTTAATAATGTACAGTATTTCAAATCAAGGTTTTGTTAGAGTTTTCATAAGCATAACACTGTGTTATAACAGCAAATATTTTGTGATTTATGCTTTCGAGGGATCACTTTGTTTCCAGATTTTTTGGTTTAAACATATTTATTTAAGCTCGATTGCGAAACAAGTTCTTGCAACTTATATTAATCACTTTCGAGTCCGCTTCCTGGAACCAACCAGTACTGGTGTCATATGGAGAAACTTGGTCGTGACCCGAGTAGGGCTCGAACCCATGATCTCTGGGTTGAGAGGCAGACACCTTAACCACTAGGCCACCGCTCCCCTTTCAAATTTCAAATTCAGATTTTTTTACACTCTAGGGGCTACTGTTCAAAACAAAATATCCTGGAAATTGGTCAGAATGGTTGTTATGATGATTTCCAGATCAAGTTTGAATACTGGTCACTTTTGTTCAGAAACTAGGTCACACAGTCCTTATATGGAAAAACCTTGTTTACTCCTTAGAGGCTACTGTTGTGATCTAAAAAAACCTAAAAATTGGTCAGAAGGTTGTTTTCGTGATTTCTATGTCAAGTTTAGATATAGGTCAACTGTGGTCAAAACTAGGTCACACAGCCCAAATAAAATGGGATTGAACCTTCATAATCAGGTGCGCGATTTAAGGGTCATCATGGCCCTCTTGTTTCAAATCTGACTACAAAAGTTTTTTTCGAATACGGATTATGGCAGTAGAATATTTTAAAACATTTTGTTTGAAGTTTGATGTAGTTCACTCTTTACTTGCTAACTTACAAAGTCGCTGCTCTCGAGGAAATATTATCATATCTATCTACCAGTTTCTATGAATAAATCAGTTTTCAGTATTTGCTTTCTTGGACACAATCCTAAAACATTTCTGTTTCAAAAAATGGTAATAAATGAATTTTTTTTGTTAAACGTTGCAATATTCAATAAATTAAATTTTTGTTCTATATCCAATATTTATATTGTATAACTTTATAATGTTGTATTCTATAACATAATATTTATTCAATCCTGCAGAATATTTGTTCATCATAAAAAATATTTGTGTGCGATAATTTTCTATATGTATGTTCTATATTTGAAAATATATATTGTATAATTAAAATATTTATTGTATAGATCAACTGAAAAATATGTATTCGATGTTTCATGTCAAATATCTATGCTCTAGCTTTTCGATTTTTTTTCATGATTTTTAAAAAAAAGTTTACTATATGTATATAATGAAAATCAAAACCCCTGGGAACGGCCATTTTTGAGTTTAAGGCTTTTATTTGAACCTGGTAGACATCCACTAGAAGATGTTTCATGCCAAATATCTAAACTCTAGCTCTTTCAGTATTTTACAAAAAGATTTTTTAAGTTTTTACTATATGTATATAATTAGATAAGAATTTCAGCCTCGGTTTGATTGAGTCTGTACATGAGGGTTAATGAATAAGTGCAACATCCCTCACGCCCACTAGCACTCGCTTGAGCCGCACTTAATTCTCAACACTTAATAGTGCTGGCATCAATTATCCCGAAGGACCAGAAAATATAACAACACTGAAATGAGGTACGAGACAATTTTTACAGCTGCCACAAGGCACTTGACACCTGCTGTTGTGCAGTATAAAATCTGGAAACAAAGTGATCCCTCGGAAGCATTAATCACAACAAAATTAAATAAGGATTGCAGACTCGGTTTGATTGAGTCTGTACATGGAGGATAATGAATAAGTGCAACATTCTTACGCCCCCTAGCACCGGCTTGAGCGGTACTCAATTCTCAACCATTAATAGTGCTGGCATCAATGATCCCGAAAGACCAGAAAAAAATTATTAAATAGCTTCGGTGGTTTTGGAGTAAATTGACCAAAACCTATCGCATGTACCTTTTAAAGGTCACAATAAACCGTGACCTTTGACAGTTTGACTTCAAAATCAAAGTGACAAGTTGAACTCATCAAGCTGTATCCACTTGAAGTCTCAATGGTATGGATTGGCTGTAAAAAGTCGCCCCGTACAATCAATCAGAGATGTTATGTTTCCGGTCCTTAGAGATGGTTCAGCACGACATTATTGTTGTGCTTAAATGTTGAATTTTAGGGGGCGTGGACGGTAGTTCGCACTTGACAGTACCGTCCATGAACAGGCTCAATCAAACCGAGCCTAAAACATTTTCAATTTTTGCCGTGTTTGGCTTTCTTTAGGGATTCTTATTTTCCCTATTTTATTGTCACGTCAGCGTTGTTTGTGCCATGTGGAGGCTGCAAAATGTCGCCCCGTACAATCAATCAGAGATGTTATCTTTCTGATCCTTAGAGATTGTTCAGCACGACATTATTGTTGTGCTTAAATGTTGAATTCTAGGGGGCGTGGACGGTAGTTTGCACTTGACAGTACCGTCCATGAACAGGCTCAATCAAACCGAGCCTGAAACATTTTCAACTTTTGCGTGTTGGGCTTTCTTTGGGGATTCTTCTTTTCCCTATTTTATTGTCACGTCAGTGTTGTTTGTGCCGTGTGGAGGTTGTAAAAGGTCGACCCGTACAATCAATCAGAGATGTTACATTTCCGATCCTTAGAGATCGTTCAGCACGACATTATTGTTGTGCTTAAATGTTGAATTCTAGGGGAGGTGGACGCTAGTTTGCACTTGACGGTACCGTCCTTGAACAGGCTCAATCAGGCCTGCAATAGTTTAAATTTTGCCGTGTTGGGCTTTCTTTAGGAATTCTTATTTTCCCTATTTGATAAGTATTGAAGTTTATGATCATGACAGAAAACTTAACCAAAAAGGTTAACTAACGGCGAAGAGTGGTTAGGCCAATAATAGCTAAATATAAGCTTTAAGGACATAAAATTATTTTCGACTTTAATCGCTCGGTATATGTTGGTCAACGTCTTCAAAAATTATAATTATCTGGTCATATACATAACTTGCTTAACTCGTTCCGGTGTGTCATAACAGTGCTGCAAATTTTGATGAAACTTTACAGAAATGATCGCCAGGTATTATATTACCATGTTTGCAAAATCGTTATATCCATCTGAATAAGATGGCCGCATGATAATCTCTTCCTCGACCGATAGGCAGTTTTTTGCAAAAATTACAAGTATGGTTGTTTGGTGTTCTTTGACAAGAATGATTAGCTCGTTCTTTTTTGCTGGTCAAGATGGCAGCATGATATAAGATTAATATAAGATTTAGCAAGGTGGCTGTCTGCTTGACATCTCACCAACCACTTGGCTGACTTTGGTATACTCTATAGCATATTGCAATGTTAAACACACAAGTTTCTTATGTCTAGATGAATTGTGTATAACAATAGCAACGTCTTATTTTCAACCACAATGGAAACCACATGACATGGCGTTTTGAAATTACTATGAAATCACATACGGGTATTTCGTTTTAAAGTCAGCTATCTTAGACAACTTTTAAGCTTCGGATACTATAACGGAGCAAACTTGTTTTTATAAGTTGATATACATTTGCGTTTAAACCTGCTTGCTTCCAGATTTATGATAATTTTCTTGAAAATATTTGAAATGTAATAAATAGTAAAAGAATGTCAAGTATAACAAAAAAAGATTTTTTACACATTACAAATAAGATATATACGGAAATTACCAAAATATAGGTGAGAATATGCAAAAACAGCCTTTATTGCGTAGTACATATATTGCGATAAATACTGCAAAATCAATCATCATACATTTATCACGCATATTACATGTAAATATTTACTTGAATATTTTAACTTTTCTCCAAGTTATATATGCTTGAAATAGTTTGGCTTATCTGAAGGCATGCATGTTTGACACATTTTTGTAATATTAAACATTGAATTACAGGATTGCCAATGAATACCTGATTACAAACATTTATAAAATTATGAACCAATAATTTCAAGTACTACTTCTACTGGGATTATTATAGAATTAAATAACGCAAGGTTGAAATTGTTAAGATATAACTACATGAATTGACCTTCCTACAATACGATATTTACGTAGAAACGGAAGTAGCATTTTGCGCATACGCATTTGTAGGAAAAAAGGAGTTACGAAATGATCCATTTTATCATTATTCAACAACTTCATAAACAATTAGATGAAATCTAAATTATTAACCAAAAATTTACAGTACATTTATTCTTATTTTTAATTGCAATATTGGCCGCATCTTTAGCTTTTTCGTTACAATATGTTTAATATATATTTTCTATTTTTTACCGTCAACTAAGTCAGATTTGTCTATGAACGCCTACTACATTTCTAAGTAGGGCAGTATTTAACTCTATTTCTGCAGTTGTACATAAAGCTTATGATAATAATGAAAGTATTTGCATAATGTACAATCATATATTTTGTATTTGCTTCTATATATTAAATGTCATTTATGAATATGTAAAAAAATGAAAGTCAAGTCTTCTCTATCTCATTCCACTTTTTGGTACTGTGCATTTGTAACTGTAATGTTTTGCAATTACATTAATATTCTTAATAAGTTTTTTAGAAATAGATGTTGTTTTATGAATTTTAGAATCATTGATTTAAAATTTGTTCTAAATATGTATGATCGTCTTAAAACGAAACAAAACAAGGTGTACGAGACACCTGATTATTTTTCTCAAAATTAATGATTTAAAATTTAACAAATCCTATTTTATGTATGATTTGTTTAATCTACAATGCTAATTTTGACTACTTATTGATTGCTCAAAACATATTAAAAAGGTTATTTTACTAAATTTACAATAACATTATAGAAAATGTCTTTAGTCGGACTCTTGAAAAATCCCAGTATTGCACGACGAAGAAAGTGCTTCCTGTTAGGCACATGTGATCTCAACACGTACATTTATTTCCCTGCATAATTTTGACAGTATATAAATAACACATGGGTTTGTGGGTAACAGTACAAATATCATCCCGAGGAAAATACTGTTACCCGAGGCGTAGCCGAGTGTAACTGTATTTTTACGAGGGATGATATTTTTACTGTTACTCACAAACCCATGTGTTATTTATTTCATTACCCCGAACAAAAATACTGATCTGAAATTGTCAACTAAATCTAACTGTAACAAAAATAAACCAAGAGTAACAAAAACTAAACTGTCCTTACCTTTTAAGTTTTAAGTGTACTTGAGGCCTACTTAAGAAGTTTTCTTTTTCTTTTATTCTTCAAGAAAGTGATGATATCTACAAATCATAAACATACAATAAGGTGGGTTTTGTTTCTCAAAACACTAACCCATTTACACGGTTATGATATGTGAAATCTGATCCTTCTGTTTTCAGAATATTCTTAGCATGGTTTTTGACAAAATAGCGCTGATATCCTATGTCTGTCCAGCATATCTGTAACGTTTCACTGATTAAAATTGTTAAATAATCCTTTGTTGCATGCTTAAATTAGTTAAGTTTTAAAACCTTGTTAAAAGAAATACTGGCATATAGTGCTGTGCAAATATAAGTAGGAATCTGAGTAGTCAATCTATATGCTTGTAAAGAGTGCCAGATAAAATACTTGAAAACCCTATATTTAGCAGATAGGGCAGGGAGGTGTGTAGTGTTCGCTGCGTTAATATAGTGATGGTTCAAAGGAGTAGGGACTTTCTAGAATTTTTATCTTACAATCTAGTCTCTTATGTTTAAATGCCTTAAAATATTCAGTACTATCATAAATATTACTTCTACTATATTGACCTATAGAAAAATGTCCGCCTTCTTGGATTTGTCGGCCATATTGAATTGTTGTTTTGTTTTTGTTTTGTTTTTTTTAAATTCTGTTTTGGTGCCTTAATTTGTTTTTACGCAAACATGCTTTGTGACAAATTTCAGGCTTTCCATATCTTTAAAAGTTTTATTTGATATATCATCCATTTATGATAAAGAAATTTGGCGGTTCGTATATTTGCCTATAGAAAAAAGTCCGCCATCTTGGATTTTTCGGCCATATTGGATTGTTTTGTTTTCTTAATTCTGTTTTGATGTCTAATTTGTTTTTACCTAAACATGCTTTGTGACACATTTAAGGCTTTTCCTTTCTTTAAAAGTTTTATTTGATATATCATCCATTTATGATAAAGACATGTGGCGACCATTTTAGTGGTCACTTTAAATGGCCATTTCAATGGTCAAGATCAAGTTTTTCAGCTTGGTATTTCACCTTTATCGGATTCAGCATACCCTAAATAGGTAAATTACACCAAGATACCACTTGTACTACAAAATGCCTCTAATATCTTATAGAGGGCCAAATTCTCAAAATCAGTCATGTCTAATAGTCATGTCGGCGTTGCCGTTGGCGTCCTCAAACTTTATCCTTGATTATAACTTTTTCAGTTCTTGGTGTATTGTCTTCATGCTTGAAACAACTCTTGGGATAAGACCATTAAGTAGACCAAACTAACCTTGACCTTCATTTATAAATGACCTTGACCTTCAAGGTTAAATGACTAAATTTTGCTTGTTTTTTTGCCTATATTTTCTTTAAGTGGCTTTAACTTTCTAGCTTCCTTATTTTTGAATTGGAAATTTTCTTCCCCCAAAAATTGACTTTAATAATTTTGGGGGTTAAATTATAAGACAAACCCTTTACATTCAATCATAAATGACCCTTTAAATTTTTAAATGTTGGGAAATTTTTAAAATTTATGTAACTTTCTATAAAATTAATTATTAATTTAAAAAATTGACTTTATTTAAAAAACAAAAATTTTTAGGGGGTAACCAATTTTATGTACAAAAAATTTTTTAAACCCCGAAACTGACTTTTTCTGTTTTTTAAAACCCTTTACCTTTAAGGTTTTAAATTTTTGAATTACCCCTGAAATTTTTTAATTAAAAAACATGGAATGAATAAATTGGATTATCTTCATTTCTTTTTAAAAAAAAAACAAAAACCAAAATTTTGGGCAAGGGTCTTCTGAAAAATCCGACCTTACCTTGAGCTTTTTTAAAGAACCCTTGGGCCTTTTAAGGTCAGATTATTGAATTTTTATTTTTTTGTCAAAAATTTGTTATTTATTTACGGATTTTATTTTTAAATTTTGACATTTAAATAGTCTTTTCTTAAAAATTTAACCAAACATTTTGAATTAAATTTCCCATGTGGGCCTTTTACCTTTAATTTTAAACCGTGACTGCCCAAAATCAAAAATTTAAAGAAAAAATTCTTTTTTGTGCCCTTTTTGGGTTTAAAAACCGGGGGGGCTTTTGGTTTTTTCCCCCCCGTCCCGGTTTTGTCCGCCTCACAGGGAGAAAATGGCTACAGGGGCAAAAGGGAACTTTTTTTTTTTTTGATTTTCATTCCGTTTTTTATGTGGGCTATTTTTTTTTTTGTGTGCCTAAAAAAACCAATAAAAGAAAACAATAGAGTGCCACATAATTACTGTCCCGGGCCTCCCTTTTTGTCTGTCCCTTCCCTCCCGTTTTGTCAGTTCGTCTGTCCCCAAAATGGATCCCGGGGA
>NW_026860615.1:0-14504 GCF_026571515.1 Ruditapes philippinarum | reverse complement strand
TAAATAAACACAGATCAACTCTCAAATTTATTGATTATTATTTAACATAAACATACAATTGGAAAAAAACAACAACAACAACAATAGCATGTTTTATTTTATTTATAGATAAAAACAATAAATATATACAATAATTGAGTAAAAAGGTACATTTTTATGGTATTAATATGAAATTATCAACTTTGAAACATTTGAATTAATTTGTTATTCGTGTTTGGTAAAGATGCTTAGGAATAATTCTAAGTTACAAATTAGATTTTATGAATTATTCATTTGATTGATAGTTTTAAAATGATAAGGAAAAATACAAATGTACATGATTTGAGAATAAACAATATAATATATTGAAAGATTAACCATAATTTACTGACTTTTCTAGTTAATTTTTGACCTATAATCGTCGGTCAATGTGACAATTGAATTCTTAAAATTCATTTTACAATTTTAATAAAAATAACTAGAAAACGTAAAAACTCAGTATTAAAATAGCACATAAAAAAAGAAAGAAAACAATATTCGTAAAATATTGAAAAAAAAAAAAATTAATTTAAAATAGACAATTATGCTCAACATGATCAACATGGTTATATATCCAGTGTCATATTTTACTAAGTGTGAACAGATACTTTAAGGTCCTCGCTAATAGCGATAACATAATAAGGGACAATACACAAGTGTGGTGTTGATCATGCATTACACAAATGTATTATAAATGATTGTATATATCCGTTGCTGTTAGTAATCACGATATTACATTTATGATCATAACAATTATAACATAATATTATATATGTACTTTATTATTTCCAAAATGTAAAAGATCTATTAATTTTTATAAGTTTGTATGTTCCAAAGAAAATACCACATCAACACGAAATGCTATCAAATCACAAATATTAATGATAATATCCAAAAATACCCACTATATAGTATAAATAAACTTATACCATATGGAGAGAATATTTTGAATATCATTGACCCGTATATTTTAGATATTATCGTTAATATTGATAAAATTTCAAGTTACTGTTGAGAAAAAAAGTAATATTCTATCTCTAGCATGCCCACCAAAGTTCATTATGAACAATGTTTTTCGTCCGCTCATGCATAAGTGATAAACAATTCTGGTAAAAACCAATTAACCATTGAAAAGCTTATAAGAATATCTTGTCATCATATGTCTACTAGTTCATCTTCACTTTCTGCATTTCTTGCTTGGACGCCCTTTGATGCTTTGCATCAATGCTTTTATTGTAATATTATAAATAAAGCAATTGAATCATTTTTACAAATCCGTAAGTGCAAAAAACCTGCATTTTTGCAAAGTAAATCGTCTTAACTGAAGAATTTTAGTGTGTTTTTGAAGAAAACAACATTTATTTTAGCCATGATTGAAAAAATACTGTGTTTCAATGTGAACACCATTTCGATAATTGTTTGCTGACGAACCTTTTGTGAACATATAAAGGTCGCCAAAATCAATAACCGTACACACGAAAGATGACTTAATTCAATTTGATAGCTATCATTTGTATAAAAAATTTCGAAGTGTCATTTGCAAGTATATAAATTCCAAAGAGATATAAAATATGCAAATCAGGAGACACCAGCCTTTTAAATCTACACCTTCAAGAGGAATACTTTGATATCGTCAAGGTCAGTGCATTTTGTTAATAAAAAACAATAACATTTTTTATCTGTCTTTTATTTCTGATTAAATTGTGAGACAAGTAAGACGACATTCATTCAATAATGTGGACCATGTTACCAAAGCATGGTGTAAGACCCTGTTTAGACATGCAGCAGGAACGTTTGAGCTATGAAAGATATTCAGAAATTTATTTTTCGCCAAATGAATCATTGCACGACTTAAAAACGTGAATTCATGAAGTTAAAATCTAGAGCAATAACATATTGTTTGCCTGTGTTTTAATTCCGTCTGAATTGTGAAAAAAATTAGGCGACCTTTATTTATGGGGATCATTTCAAGATGCATAGAAACCACAGGATATATTTAGTAATTACTGCATTTTTACCGTAATTAACATTTCTTTAAACATTCACATAGATATTTAAGATATCAGATAATAAAGTTATCCTAAAGAAATCGCTTCCTGTTTTTTGAAATTCGCCGATGAAAAAATTCTTATTACTTTGAGAAGGTCCCACAAGTTTAAGGTCCAAATTAATGATTTGAGCCGTGTCATGACAAAAATAACATAGTGCGTTTGCGACCAGCATGGATCCAGACAAGCCTGCGCATCCGCGCACTCTGATCAGGATCCATGCTGTTCGCTGTCAGTTTCTCCACTTGTAATAGAGTTGATAAGCGAACAGCATGGATCCTGATCAGACTGCACGGATGCGCAGACTGGTCTGGATCCATGCTGGTCGCAAACCAATTATGTTGGTTTTGTCATGACGCGGCTCATTTAAGTTAGGTAAAATTAATCGACGACTTCTTTTATTATTCATTCTACCCGTACTTTGTCAACCGAATTGACAACCTTGTGGTAAATACATGATAAAATCTAAAATCTAGAGCAATAACATATTGTTTGTCTGTGTTTTATTTTCGTTTAAATTGTGAAAAAATAGGCGACCTACAATTATGGGGACCATTTCAAGATGCATAGAAACCACAGCATATATCTAGTAATTACTGCATTTTTCACCGTAATTAAAATTTCCTTATACATCCACATAGATATTTAAGATATTAGATAATAAAGTAAGCCTAAAAAATCGCTTCCTGTTTTGAAATTCGCCGACGAAAAAGATCTAATTAACTTTGAGAAGGTCCCACGAGTTTAAGGTCTAAATTAATGATTTAAAGTTAGGTGAAATTAAACACCGACCTCTTTTATATTCATACTACGCGTACTTTGTCAACCAAATTGACTTCCTCTTCCTCGTGGTAAATACATGTATGTATGGCGGTATAAGGTGATTTAAACAATTTAAATAACTAGTGCAGAAATCAGCATGCATTCTGTTTTGTTGTAATAGGGGATAAACATGTTCACATTATTTCAAAACACGTTACATGAAGGTGTAAAGCTTTGATATATTTAACTTCAATTGTGCATCCGCTTCCATATAAATAAACACATTATTTCTAAAATCTTGTTTAGAATTAAAAAAATACAAATAGTTATAGTAATATAAAACTATTATTTCTAAGGTGACAATTTTTTTTAAATAAAGGTACTCGATAAGATAAGATAAGATTATTAATGAAATGCTCATTACCATGCATTCAAAGCTGAAAGAATTAAAAATATTGTACATAGCTGCTAGACTCTTTGAATAATAATGTAATATAGTTAAGTAATTATAAGACAGCCATCGTTGATTTTAATTTAAACACTCAAAGCCTAATTATGACAAAATATGTATTTATCAACAGCAAATATATTAGAACTTTGAGTATTTGTATGGTTATGTCTTCCATATGAAAAACACACACTATTGATAATATTTTTTTGCAACTACATGTTCATGCATTTAGGTTTAAAATATTTAAACTAACCCTGCCCAAGACTAAGATATATGACATGCAGCTAAAGTGTTCTTAAAAAACCATTTAAAACATGTCCCGGATAAAAAAATAGCCACGACTCTCGGGTTATTACATTTATATAGACTTTCACAGGAAAGGCATTTAAATCTTCTGGAAAAATACACAATGCCTTGTCTTTATATGTTTGAAATGAAGTAGAGTTGCATTATGAAAGTGTACATAAATTACATAAGTTGTTACGCTGGCATCAGAACTAATCTTGTCCTAAGCGTCATTTACATTTTTTTAATTATATAATTATATAACAAGAAGTATCTTTAAATTATACTTCGCGAAGTAAACCTGGGTAACTTGTATGTGTTATTTCTAAGTTTTCAATACACATTTCTTTATAGAATAAACAATGGGGTTTAATCTTGAATATGGAACACTGTAAGAATGTCGCATGTATTCCAAAATGAATATGTCGTGTTTCAGTAAGTGAGATAATTGATCTCTTTTACCAACATCTACGCAGTCGGTAGACAATTATACTCAAGAATACCTGATAAATATGCAAAAAATATATGCACATTATAAACATTATACCATTTGAACACATCAATGTTCATATAATACTTTAGAAACTTGTTGAACACTATAAACTGAGGGTACCTTGGTGTGTTTTTCGATATTTTCGTGTGCATGAGTAAACTTACAAAATAATAAACATTATTGGTGACCTCGTTATTTTGAACAAAATTTATATCTCAGTAAGTTCTTATGTAAAATAACTAAGTAATTTCGTATGTAAAAAATCTGTTCTCTAGAAAATACAGTGGGGTCAGAACGCAGTGTAAAATACTTTGTAGGATAAAGTACATTTTAACAGAACTTAAATATCTCAGAAATTTAACTAGAAAGTTAAAGAACCATCCTGTTTATTTAATTTTAGAAATATCCTTTGCATTTTTATATTGGTTAAGATTATCCTTTACATTTTATTTTAAATCTATCCTTTAAATTTTATTTAAGAATAGAAAGAACTATTATTTTAGAATGGCCAATTAGATTCCCTGAATTTAGTTTGTAATTATCAATGATCAATGAAAATTCTTTTTACATTCAGTTTTCCCTGTAAATTTTACAGGAAGTCAAACTAATTTTTGATGACCTTCGGCTAAACACATATTAAAATTTTCATGAGGTAATCGCCATACTAAGAGATTGGATAATTAACATGAAAAACGTTTGCTAAAGTTTTATATACCACATGTTCCTCGTGCCCAAAATAGCGCTAGCCTAGGGTAACTTCGGTAACATTCACTTGTAAAGTGAAAATGATATATCAGTGATTTTATCAATAACTGAACGGTCAAAGCTGAGCTGAGAGATTTCTTTATTTTAAAACATAGCCCTGTGTCAAAATAAACTCTACCTGAGAAAATACAGACTTATGTAAAAACAAATTCGTTGTGTAAAGCTACAGACCTTATAATTTTAGTAAATATTTAAGCGTTAAGCATTGACTGACCTTTCAGTACAAAACCATTATGAACTTTGTCCCAAATTAAAAAAATAACCCCGGGTTTTGGAAATGAGGGTCACCTTATCTATTCAGACTTTTTAGTAATTGTGTCCTTAAATTACCATTACACAATGCATGTTAGGTTTATTTGTATATAATAGTACATAAAACGGGTCAAAGGCAGAAATGGCCGGGTTGCATTTTATACCAAATATCACGAGGCCGTAGTTATGAAATTTTATTACAATTCACCATCAATGTAGAAAAATTAATTAAGTTGGTAAACAGGAAGTGGATGAACGACATACCTGAAATCGAATACCACAATATGGGACCACATGTTGATGCTGTATACCAAATATCAAGAGGCTGTGATAACTAGTTGCTGAGAAACTGTCTCGAAAATTTCCTACCATTGCCCGTCAATGTCGAACATTTGACTAACTCAGTAAACAAGAAATGGACGAGCGACAGACCTGAAATCGTATCCCAAGGTATGAGACCACATGTTAGTGATGTATGCCAAAAATAAAGAGGCTGTGATAAGATTTTGCTTGAAAACTGTTACGAAAATTTCCTAACATTGACCATTAATGTAGAATATTTTACTAAGTCAGTAAACAGGAAGTGGATGAGCGACATACAGTGAAATTGAATCCCACGGTATGGGATAACATGTTAATGCAGTATGCCAAATAGCAAGAGGCTGTAATAAATGATTGGTGAGATATCAAGAGGCTGTAATAAATGATTGGTGAGAAAACTGTTACGAAAATTTGCCCGCCCGCCCCCAACATTTACCTGTGCAACCCGGCCAACAATTATTATTTTTTCAGTTGCGTGGTTGGTAGTTGTTTCATTGATCACCGTTAAGCCACGTGTCAACTTTTGTTTGTACCGTCAGAAAACCCATTTTGTGCATGTGCAACCATTTAAATGTAGAACTATACTTTATTGGTAATCTCGTTAACAAAAATTGTTGCGTATAGAATAGTCCTAAGTACATAAAAATAAATTTATACGTTTTAATGTGGGATCTCTTAACCAAATTCTGTTTTTGTCTTATTTTTTATCTGATAAAGCTATAATATATTGATTGCTCTTTTCTTCTTTTACTGGTAATATGGTGTAGACAAGAAAGTAAGATTTTAAACCTGTTTATGATGCTATCTGGCTTTTCAAATTTACATTCTCTTTGTTCTTATTATTTTTAAGTCTTATCTGCTTACGTTACAGACGTTTCCGTATTTTGTAAAAAATAAGAATTTGACAACTATAATTTTAATTTATACTTTTACTATATCAAACATTTACCATTCATTAGCAGTTGAAATTTTATTTTGTCCAATTAGATCGTTCCCTTTTTTCAAATAATGTGGTAAATTTAGTCTACGATCTTAAAATATCATAACAATGAGCAAACTTTAAAAAATGACTGATACTATATTACTCGAAAATGAATTCACTCTTCCGCTTAAAATGATTTTGTTGCCAAGCTACATTGGTATATGTGACATCAAATCTATACCTTTGTATCCATCTCTAGCAATTATTTTGAATCGATAGGAGACTTCCAAAATTTATAAAATTTTATGCCAAATGTATGTCAAGGTAAAATATTTTGACAATTTTTTTTTACTTAACGATTGTCTTGTTCAGGTCATATAAACATACAGATACAACTTATTCTTGAAAATTTGAAAATATATAAATATGCATTTTCAAAAACTTCTTAACTATCTCTTTACTTAAATGCATGAAAAGCACTATTACATTAAAACATCACTAAGCCTGTCTGTGTTTCATCTCTCTGAGTTTAGAAAGTTTAACAAATAAAAAGTAATAACCGTCACTAGATAGTATCAACCAATTTTAGTTAACATTCACATCAATTAATTGACACATAAGTTAAAGGAATTACTTCCAGTTTAAGAATTTGGAGGCGGAATAATTCATATTTATATTGAGATGATCGCTAAGATAAGTATACATATTTTTATGAATAAAGTTAGGCGAAATGAATTACCAACTGACCCTATTTTCAGACTACACATGCTAATGTCCTTCACCGTTTCTTCAGTATAAATTTCACAAATCTTTACAAATTTTCAACAAATCTTTAAAGTCTATTTTTGTCGTTTCGTAAAGATAACATTTTACGGTTATTTAAACTGTTATAAGGTGATTTAGTTTTTAAAAAGACATTGTTTTGAATAAAAAGACAAAGAGTACATTGATCTTTGCGATACTAGGATATTTTATTTCCAAACGCCCGCAATGAATTTCGAATTTTTATATTGTTCTTGTTTATTTAAAAACACACTTAATGATAAACTGTCGCGTTTTAACGTTAAATGAATACATTATCTTTTACATTCAATGGCTGATAAACAATTGTGTTTTATAATAATTATAAATATCATATCATGTTTATTGAATTTCAATTTTTTACAACGTGATCATTTATTTGCAGCTGTTTTCAAAAAAATGCATAAATCACCATAATGATATTCAAACTTTTGAAATCTATTACTAGTTCAATTCGACATGACAGCAAAAAAATCATAATAAGAAAAACAATCTTGACTAATATTTTCATTATCTTCATGTGTGTGTTTTATTTCCATTTGGATTTTTGGTTGATAATAAAATAAAATTAGTCGCATTTCAATCAAGTAAAGGGACTGTAAGCGATTTTGTATGTAGATATTTGCGTGATAATTCTCGTAATTTGTGGGAATAATTAAAAGAAGAAATAAGTACTAGATTTGGGGAAATTAAAGATTTACAACATGAATTTTATCCTTTGAGAAATTTAAAACAAGATTTGGGAGAAAGTGTTCAAATTTTTGGTAAAAAAATTATTGATTGTGCTGCAACCGCTTATGAAAATTATAAACTAGGAGATAACAGTTTAATTGAACTTCATTTAATTGAAATGTTTACGGATAGTTTAGCGCATAATTATTTAAAACTTAAACTTTAGAGAAAAGCCAAAAACTAAACAAGCTGCAATTATTTGCGCAATGAATGAACAGAATTTCAGGGCTAGATTTCCTGCCAGAGTAGGAACATTTAATAATTCTCAAAATCACGCATGATACAATAATTACAGAGCAAATAATTTTAATCATTATTATACAAGAAATACTTGCCTTTACTGAACATGCTGAAAGAGGCCAGGTCATCATGTGCGTAATTGTAGATTTAGGAAAAATGAAATATATTCTGTATTTCACCGACAAAATTTTTCACGATTTAAGAAAAAATAATTGCAATAATAATTTGAAATCAAAGATTAAGTGCTGGAATGTTATATTTTTTTGACATTTTATGCGAGAATGCAGTAAACCAAATTTTTACGACAGAAACAAAATAAAATTTCAGGAAAACTAGCAAGTTCCTGTCACAAAGGGGTCTCTGACAGGAACGATCAAATACCAAAATTTAGTATAGCATTGGCGGGTAGTCCTAATTCATGTCTGATAAAAATTGAAAACTATCAATACAGATCGTTAGTAGATTCAGGTGATCTGCATCGCAGAATATATAGAAAATTGAACAATCCTCCTGAACTTATAAAACAGAAAATAAATTTGTGTTCAGTTGACGGAAATTACTTACATATAGATGGTTTTATAAATCTCACTTTTCAAATAGGGAAAACAGAAACAACTCAAAAATTCTATGTTGTTTCTAAAATGAATAGAAATATTTCTTTAAGCCGTGATTGGTTAACACAAAATGGCATTAGATTATATTTTGATTTAGGCTGCTTAAGAATTAATAATACATATGTACCCCTCGAAGAAGATATTCATATCGCATCAATTGTTAGATTAAAGCAGGCTGTTATTCTTAAACCTCAAACAGTTAATGTGTGCACTGCTAAGTTAAAAAACAAACTCCAGGCTTGGAAAATGATAAATTATATGAATTAAAAAGTATAGAAACTGGAATGATTGCTTCTGAACCAGGTCTTATGATAACAAATTCTGTTATGAAACTTTCGGCTGATAGAAGATTTCCTATTATGATTGTCAATAATACGCATAAAACTATAAGACTTAAACGAGATGCAGTAGTTGCTAAGGTATCAGAAGTTGAGAGCATTAACTCGGTCACAGAGAGGCTCTTCAAACAACTTCCTCTCTAAACAACGATTTCAAACGTGATTTTCATACACATTCAGAGCATTTTAATATTGTTAGAGACTTAATAAGGAAAAATAGAAATATTTTCGCAAATAAAGATTCTGAATTAACTCAAACAGATACTGTAACCATGAAAATACCAACTTGTAATCACCCTCCAATCAAATTACGTCCATACCGCCCACATTTAAACAATAACAAAATTAGTTAGTGACGCAATCGATGAGATGTTAGAAGCAAATATTATAAGAAGAAGTCATAGCCTGTGGTTGTGGTCGGAAAACGTGATGGCAGTAAACGGTTTTGTGTTGATTTTAGACAATTGAATACAATTACAAAGCCAACATCATACCCTACCCCTTATTGATGATATTTTAACACTACTCGGGTCTTCAAAATGTTTTACAACACTAGATATGCGATCAGGATTTTGGCAGATACCCGTACATGAATCAGACAAAGAGAAAACAGCTTTTTTCCGAGGGCTGTTCGAATTCAACCGAACTCCTTTTGGTTTAGTTTCTGCACCTGGACATTTCAGGAACTCATGTCACATGTCTTACAAGGTTTAAAAGCATTTGCTGTCAGTTATCTTGACGATATTTTCGAAGTCATTAAGTGAACATCTATCACATATACAGACAGTATTTTCAAAGCTTAAATATCATAAATTAAAACTTAAACTGAAAAAATGCAGTTTTATTCAGCCACAAACAAAGTACCTTGGTTTTAT
This sequence comes from Ruditapes philippinarum, assembly GCF_026571515.1. Taxonomy (NCBI): domain Eukaryota; kingdom Metazoa; phylum Mollusca; class Bivalvia; order Venerida; family Veneridae; genus Ruditapes; species Ruditapes philippinarum. Next base: position 4,587 of record NW_026860615.1, on the reverse strand, counting down.
TATTGATTATAAAGGTATAAAACCAGACCCAGAAAAAGTAAAAGCTATTAGGTCACTTCCTGTACCAAAATGTGTTAAATATGTCAGATCTTTACTTGGTGCTGCTGGTTTTTATAGAAGGTTTTTCCCTTAATATTCTAAAATTGTTGAACCTCTAATTAATCTTACTAGAAAACGTGTTTTGTTTAAATGGACAAAAGATTGTTAAGAAAGTTTTGAACAATTAAAGGAAATGTTAACACGTACCGGGTATTCCACATTTAGCAACCCCAGACCCAAATAAGCCTTATATTCTATACACGGACTCCTCAGATTTAGTGATCGAAGCATGTTTAAGTCAGAAATGTGACAAATCTAGTATTGAAAAACCTATATACTTCTTATCTCTTAAATAAAGTGAATCTCAAAGAAAGTACAGTACCATAGAGAAAGAAGAATTCAGTATTCATTGTGCATTACAAAAATTAGATGTTTATTTACATAATGCAGAGTTTACTATATTAACAGACCATAAACCTTAAAAGTATCTTCGAGAAGCACCTAAACAAAACAAAAGAATACAGCTTTGGGCCATAAATATTTCTGCATATAACTGCAAAATTGAATATTTGCCCGGAAAATTAAATTTAATCGCCGATTTCTTTTCTAGACCTCCAGCTGATGATAAAAATGCTAATAAGTCTGATATTAAACTTTACGAGCCTGATATTAATGACAATGCCTTCGAAATAACAGTCTCAAAATCAAATGATAATTCAAGTTATGATAATGGACATGCTGCGAAACTGAAGAAAGATATGAAGTAAATGTTTTTGATTCTACACATCTTAATGCTAAACAAATAGCAAACAAAGAATATCAAATTCAAGAGCCAATTGTAGAAGATATTAAACATTTAGAAAAATTAAATATGGCTTTGGAGCAAGATAAAGATCAAACTATTCTTGAACTGAAAATGTTACTACGTCACGGACAGCCAACTAAATCAGTGCAGAGCAAATATTTAGAAATTGACCACTCTTTATTATCTTTCTAATGTAGATGATAATCCTAATCTTAGATTGTTTGTTCCGCAACACTTAAAACACCTTGTCATTACTCAATATCATTTAAATAATGGTCACCTAGGAAGACAAAGGTTATTTACAACAATAAAACAGAAATATTTTTGGCCAAATATGTTCAAAGAATTATATGAATATGTTTCTAAATGTGTTGATTATCAGTCAGGTAATCTCACAAAAATAAAAGCACCTATGGGCGAGACAAAAATACCCATGTACCCATTCGCTACGATGAGTATCGACTGCTTAGGTTCTTATGAACAAACAATGAGTGGTAACCGATACATTATATGTTTTATTGACCTTTACAGTGTTTATCCCGAGTGTTTTCCTACATTTTGACAGAAAGTATGGATCATAGCTTAATACATTAACTATTAAAAGGAATTTACCGCTAGCGTTATGATGTCACTTACAAAATTGTCATGGACATGGATTCAAATTTACTAAGTAATGGCTTCAAACAAACACTTTTTTAGTTAAATTGATCAACGTGGTTACTACCTATAGTGCTATCGGACGCGAAAAAGTGAACGTTCACGACATAGTTATAACTGATTTCTTAGATAAAAGAATGCCAGGAAATCTACAATAGGAAATATTATCTTAAACAGAGAACTAAGGGCCTGTGATTTAATGTCTCTAGAACTCAAATATAGTCCATTTTAATTTATTATATAGCCGTGCCCCACACTCCAATGGTCGACCTGTTGCTCTACAGACGCAAGGCAAGCGTTACCCATGGTGAAGAAATATCACAACAAAAATGCTTACAAGAACACAATAATACTTTTCTGTTTAGTATATAAGAACTTTAAAAAAGCGCAACGCGACCCAAGCTAGTCATGTCAGATAAACTCACAAAAATATAAATTTTAGATAGTGATGCTGTAATTGTTATAACAGAATTTTCGTAAATAGGTAAATTAGATGTAAATTGGAAGCCATTTTATAGAATTATGGGAGAAAGGTCACCATTAATTCATAATAAACAAATGCAGCTATGACAATTTCAAAGTTATAGGTACACGAGACAAATAAGGGTTTGCAAATATACTGACTGCCTATACTAAAGCAAGAATAATAATGCCAGACCAAGAATGACACATTTTTAGTTACATCTGAAAATAGCGATACTGATGATGCTTCAGAAATACAAGAATCAGTATTACCCTAAGTTGCTAAGAATGTAAGAAAAGATAGGTCAAATTCTGATAGTGAAGATGATATTCCATTAGCCTAATTACAGAAACATTTTCGACATCAACAACAAATTTCAATTAATGACAATGCTCAAAGTAATGCACATTGAGAAGAAATGCAATCGCAGACTGATTCAGAAATATCAGACTGAAATTCCAAACAAGTAAATAGCAATCCTCAGTCACAAGCAGCATATAATGCTATTCAGTCAGACTCTATGGCAGATTATAATGATTCAGATATCGAAATGTTTTTAAACTCTATTTCGATTAAGTTGCGATATAAAGTGTCTGGTAAAGTAAAGACAAAGGTACATAGTAAAGATAAAGGGTCAAAACCAAGTGTTAAAATGATTTTACAAGAATTAGCTGAATTGTTATAGAACGTTATATTCCGTGTTATATGCTATACTAGTTTTCGGTAAATTGAGTTTCAAATTGATTATGTACTTTATCTTTGACTATCATGTGTATATATACATGTATACATAAACTGTCAAGCCCACAACAAATATATAATGTTTTTAATGGGATAAGTCTTATTGTTGAAATATAACAAAAGTTAAGAGCTTAGTTAAAAATATGTTTAAAATTCAATATGAAAAGTAAAATTGTTAAATAACAAGTATTACATTAAAGATAAGATACTTACAGAGAACATCTTTCGTTGGAATTCTTATCCTTTATATTCTTATGACAGTTGTTACTCATATATCTGAAACAAAATTATGTATATTGTAAATAATATATATTTACCGATCTGATAACCGACGAAAACGCAAAATGATTGGTCTTACGATCACTTGTCCTCCAACCAAGACAGGGAGGTGCGAGCGAACTCGCTGGTACAGTAAAACACCACTTGATTAGACACTATTTCAGTCATCCTCTACGATGTCAAACCATGTACATATAACCATTAACACACACCTTCTTCGATGTAAAACTATGTACATATAACCATGAACACACCTTCTTCGATGTAAAACCATGTGAAATAAGCGTCTACGATGTTTAAATGTATAGCCGTCAACGTCAACAACAACAAACTGGTAGAACCAAATGAACTTTTGTTCCTGTCTTCAACCAAAGAAGCCGAAAATCTTCGTTTATCAATAGAATGTGTTTTTCTATGTGTTATATAAACTTTTAAAACAGAGAAATACTTATGACAACTTCTTATGTAAAGCAGTTATTTGTGCGACGCTATGAGAAAAAGATATTTAAAATAAATATCACATGAACATTTTGAGAATTGTGCAACAGCAGACAAATTATTTTTTTTTACTCAAAAACATTGCTACATAAATGAAGAAGTATATTTCTATAATCACTTCGCCGTATTCTTAAATTAAAGACAATTTCTTTTACAACGACAAAACAACAAGAAAAGAGTTTACAGATGTGCCGTTAAATAGTCGAATATAACTTTATCATATTATGTATATAAAGTTTACGTTTACATATATATCAATTTAGAAGAATCTTCAAGGATTTAAAACATTTATGAACAATTATGGATTTTAATTTAAACTAAAATGTACATACCGCCTTCGACGATTTAAAATTTCCTCACCAACCACAACAGTCTACACGTCAAACAGGAAGTGTTCAATGCGCATGCACGAGATTTTAAACGAGTACCAGCCAAGCACAGCTAGTACCTGAAAAATAGCCGAGCCACGTCAACCAGGAAGTGTTCAATTCGCATGCACTAGAATAGACAGTAAACGTTTTAAACAGGAAATGAAAACGTTGAATGCGTTCCAGAATAAAAAAGGAAATTCCAGATGTCCTTTTTCCGAGGGTCGACCTACAGGCGCTTTTTCAGCAACACATTTACATGCAGAGAGAGATATATAGTAGATAGCTGACATCGGGGAATAATTCCCCTATCTTTTAAACCTCAGACGAAACGCATTGTACCTGTCCGTTCGTCGAATATATGATACGCCACTATCATTTTAAATGGGTTTTAAATGGGTTTATCTTATGAATGGTTGTTCGGAGTTATTTGATGAAAACTCACAAAAGAAATCTCGGTCAATATTACAGTCATGTACGCAGATTACAAAATATTTTAATTGTAGACGTTCAATATTTTTTAATATGAAATAGTAGTTAAAAAAGTAACACAAATATCTGATCATTTGTAGATTCGTGTTTTGTTACTTTTGTTTGAGAATATATTGTAGAGAAAGAAAAAATACATCCAATACTAATGTGCATACATAAAAAATAATGGGCTATATAACATATAGCATTTATCTGTAAATTATTCATCTTACTGTTAATATCACATAAAATAACCGTGCACGTTG
>NW_026860614.1:0-20058 GCF_026571515.1 Ruditapes philippinarum | reverse complement strand
GATGTTCCCCGGTCACCGACATATAACTAGAATCCTACAAAACACATTCATATTTATACCAGCATTTGCAATTGCACATCATTTTATTCTAGTATTTTAAATTCAATTTAACAAGTATCGATGGTCTCACTATAAAATGCCGGAGGTACAAAAAGTAAACTTTTCAGGGGAAGGAAAAAAGTGTTTTTCATGATCAATCAGAAAAATACAAAAAAAGTTTTGTTTTTTATTAACATCTTATATAGTAACTATTCAATGTATGATCTCAATGTAACGGTAATATCTTATCTTTTGGCAATAAAAGTAGTTTAGGCATTTTATAAAACGTAGGTGCAGCTTCGGCTTTATAAAATGCATTATAAATTTTCCGAAAGTGCATTTTGCATCAGCGAAATGAAGCTCCGGGTTTTTACTTTATAACTGATCAAGTTTGGTAATCTGATTTTGACACACTTTTGCTGCTAAGTTGTTATATTCTACAATTGAACTAAAAAATACATAAAGTCAGTAATTTATTAAAGGATCATGTGAGATCTGTAATATACCATGTCAGACATTGTAAACTATAGATACAATAAATAAAGTCATATTTTCTTATTCATTCCTTTTTTTTTTGCACCGTGGCATATTATAGTAATTTAACCGAACGTCTGTCTGTCCGTCCGCCTGTACCTAAAACGGCAATTTTGATTATTTTTCTTAGTTCTACCTGTAACAAAGGTTTCATAATTTACACACACTTACTAATCAATATAAAGTACATGATCGGGCAAGTAACATAACTATGGCTTCCATTTTTACTAAGTTATTGTCCTTTTCAGCACTCTGAAAATGGATATAGTTAACCTAAAACGGCATGTTGGATATATCTGAAGTTCTATCAATTTAGTTACAACTATCTCAATGGTAGGATACTACGTCATCGCGCACCTGCTAAATGCTCCCACTTGGACCATTTTTTCGTCGACTCAAAGGTAAAATACAATTTTATTATAAGAAAACGTAAGAGTATTAAAAAATCATGTAGCGCACCAAAGAATGGCTATAGTACTTGAGATAATTGTAGAAAAAGTTTATAGATTTATTGCCTGGTTTAGGCCTGAAAACGGGATAAGTGTTTTTCTTTGAATGCTCCCACTCGGACTTCTCCCGAAACATATGAAATAAGGTTGAAAACCTTCTTTAAAATTATTTTTAACGTATCGGAACATAAACCGAGTCATGTATACCCATTATTCTTTATTAGTTTCAAATATTTCTATTCAAAAAGTCAGTCTTTTAAAGGTTTTTTTATGAAAATGGAAAATGCCCCCACTCGGACTCGATTTCAGAGATGCTCCCACTCGGACCCAAATTTACACATTTTGAAAGCACATTGCTGTGTTAGCTTTTATGGATTATTCTCACAATTTTAACACCATTTTGTCAATAACTACTGTGTTTGGCAACATTAACTTTTCATTCTTTTTACAGAGATCACTTCTTTGATTCTGTAGAATGACGTCGTTGGGCAGGAACAAGGTGCCATGGCAAAGTTTCAACTGACAGGATCACTATACAAAAAGGTGCACTTGGCTTGTGTTGCATCCGAAAGGATAATTCAAAATTATTGCCAACAACAAGCTAGGACTATAAGACCTTAAATGGGCAGTTTGGATCTCAAGAATAAAGTTTTGTTTAGATGTTAAAAAAATTGTGGTGTTTTACAAAGAAGTCATTATACATTGTTTAGTACCATACCGGATTAAGATTCTGTTGGACTCGTGCATATATTAGAGGCCATCATTTATTCAATAATTGCTGACTTTAATATCTTGTTAATAATTTAAAACCCAATGGTTTCCGTGTTTGTTAAACTTGTGATTTAGGTTTTAAAACAGCATAATCATAAAGAAGTCAATATCTATCGGTTGATTTGAATAGTTTATTAAAGAACAACATGTAAATCATTTTTGTCATGAACTGGTTAAAAGTCAATGTACTGCCATACTACGGCGTCACAATTATTAACAACTTTGACAATTTTAAGTATGAAAGTTATCATGTGTACGTATTTTTACCTAAATAAAAAATATAAAAAAATAAGAAAACAAAAGATCATAGTTATTTCTTTATCACAGTCTTTACCATATTTTGGTAATTAAAGATCATGTAAGTTATATTTCAGGCTGTTACCAATTGAAATTGTCTATAAATAAAATGTATTAATATTTATGGTACTAAAACAATTTTCAATCATAAAGGAATATGTAAAATACTGTACTGCAAATGCTTGTCCACATTATATGTAATCATTAAAATATACATGTATGCATAATGCATTCATTTCTTTTTGAAAGATTCAACTTACAATTAATAGAAAATATATTTCTAATTACCTCCCTTTATGAAATGTAAATTCGGTATTATCTTTACAAATAATGCTTTTCGGAACATACAATATTGATAAATCTTCATTTGAGCATTATATTTATGAATAAAATCATAGAAAAATGATTTCAGGATATTTGAATGACGTTAAAATAATAACAATAATACAACAAGGAATCACAGACAGCAAAATCCCCCGCCATAAGGAGGAAGTACATTTCAGAGCGGAAGTAACCCTTACATACGTGTAAAAATTCCAAGTAATGATACTCGTGAAAATTAATGAAAAGTAATAGCCTAGACATAATAAATCATGACAAAAATAACACTCCCATGAAAAAAAAACAAAGAAAAACAACAAAGAAGCAACACTTCTGGTCCTTATGCTCTGCTATTCACTTCTATTAAACATGAAATATAAAGTTTTAAGTTTATATCTCAAATACCTTTAGAGGTATGGTCCTTGCAAACTAATGATAGTGAATACAAAGAGCAATAACTCCAAAACTGGAATGTTGTCATTCTTGTTTGCGGTATTTTACTTTATTGAAATCTATCCTCCAGTGAAATTTCAGATGAATTGATCCTTTATGACACATTGTCCAAAAATTAACGCAAAAAAACTGAACAAAAGACAATTACTTCAAAGAACTATTATTCTTGTGTTTTCTAGAGTATTCCTCCTCAATGAGATATATCCACAGTTGGTATCTAAAATATTTGCTCCAGCTTTGCCGTGCCAAGATGTCCTGCCATGTGCTTCCTTACGTCGCAATGTGGTTTATACCTTTTCCCATACTGGTCACAAATACAAATACTTTCTGCAAAACAAAACGTTATTATATTTTTAAAATGTATAAACAATTTGTTTCTTATTTAAGCGACTCTTTTAAACGAGGAATTGTTTCAACACAACTTTTTTCCCTTATACTAATCCTCTAAGAAGACATATTTACGAGACTGTTTAGTAATTTAGATATTAGTATCGTATTTTAAAAATGCTGTTTCATTGAATTCTTACTGATTATATGAATATATGAACGTTAATATAAAGATATTTTGAAAAAAATAATAATATCTTAAGACAGCAATGTGCTTTCAAAATTTGTATATATTTAGGTCCGAGTGGGAGCATCTCTGAAGTTGAGTCCGAGTGGGAGCATTTTCCATTTTTATAAAAAGAATTAAGAAAAACTGACTTTTGAATAGAAATATTTTGAAACTAATATAGAATAATGGGTATACATGACTCGGTTTATGTTCCGGTACGTTAAAAATAATTTTAAAGAAGGTTTTCAACCTTATTTCATATATGTTTCGGGAGAAGTCCGAGTGGGAGCATTCAGAGAAAAACACTTATCCCGTTTTCAGGCCTAAACCAGACAATAAATCTATAAACTTTTTTTTACAATTATCTCAAGTACTATAGCCATTCTTTGGTGCGCTACATGATTTTTTAATACTCTTACGTTTTCTTATAATAAAATTGTATTTTACCTTTGAGTCGACGAAAAAATGGTCCAAGTGGGAGCATTTAGCAGGTGCGCGATGACGTAGTATCCCACCATTGTATCTGTACAAAGTTTATGATATTGTCATGTTATATAAATGTACATTATACAAATATAAGTTATTTCCCTTCTTACCACTTTGAAAATAGGGCGTTGTATGGTCGCCCTATTCCAGCAAGTTGGATTTATCTTAATTTTCTTCTAATTACTTCATTTGATAAATAATAGCTTTCATATTGGAAAGGTGAATGTATTCAATGGTTCTCTGACATTTTTCTTGAGTAAGCGATTACTACGATCAAGGCCAAGGTTACTGGTGTAAATAATCCAAGTTTAATTTGGACACGCCTAAGGACGTCCTCTTCCTTCGTGTTAAGTTAGGGGTCATTTGAGTCAAGGTAACCAATGCCAAATTATTTTTTAACACTTTAAAATATGTAACATTTTTCTATTGGCAGGTGGCATTTATATTTGCTAAACATAAATTGAGAAGTCTTCTTCTTTTGGATTGAGTTAGGGGTCATTGGGTCAAGATCAACAGTGATAATTACAGATTTACACGAACTTGCTGATACAGCCTTTATTCAATTACTGGTGTTTTACATATATGGTAGAATGATGACTTGCGTGGTTTTCAAACTTTGGTTTGAGTAAGGGGTCAGTTGGGTCAAGGTCAACAGTGCTAAAATTGATATTTAAACCTTTGCCCATACAGTCAATATTTTTTAGTATGAGTTTTTCATATTTGGTAGGAAGATAATTTTCATTGTTCTTCCTTTGGATTATGAGTAAAAAAGGGTCTATTGGGTCAATGTCAGCACTGCTTAAAAACGATTTTTACTCTTTTGTCCATACAGTTTTTATTCATTGATAGATGTCTTATATAATTGGTAGGAAGTTACGTGCTCGGTCTTCTTTCTTTGGATTAGTTAAAGTTCAGGGGTGCCAAAAATAGATTTCAAGCATTTGTGTATACAACATTTATTTATTGGTGATATTTTTCATAGTCTGAACGACCATACCTTGTTAAGAGTCACAATGTCAAGGTCATCTGTGCTACTAAGTGATAGATTTATCTTTTTACAACATTTTTATATAGCCTTTGTTCTTTTTACCTATGTCTCATATCTATATTGAACACATCTCAGTTGGTCTCTTAAGTTAGGGTCACTTTGCTCAAGGTCATGACCGGTCTTACATTTGCATTTGTGTATATTTAATAATTTTTTATTCATCAAATAGCAATGACATGCCAACTTATATTTTTCACTATAACAAAACGTCATGACAAAGTCAGGTTATATAACTGTTAACACTTTTTGGGGCAATATTTCTGTCCATAACTGAGTGATTTGTTAAGCTTTTTTTAAAATTTGTAACTGACAAGAATTATGGTTGAGGACATTTGTGTTTTCCAAACATGTTATTGTGTTTAATTTATTTTCCTGCTCACTTGCTTGATCTTTAAGCGAATAATCATACTTATGTATAATTTTCATTTCAACATTTTGCTATTTGATGTTGAACATCAGTATTTATTTGTTTGGGTCGTGAGATCAAACAAATAATGGTAGCGAAATTTCAGACCCTGATATACTTATTTGCGAAATCTGAAAGGATTCCGAACTCCTCGAAGCGGTTACTTCCCTATATAAGTATAAATTTTCAAGCTTTCTCGGGGAAAAAATTATTTCCCGATTGGTCGAAGATTTCTAATATTGTGTAATTCTTTACAGATATGCATGCTTATATTAAGCTCCATGATTAATGTTGAACAACAGGTTTACCGTGAACAAAATATTTCGAAATTAATAAGGATTACAAACCCTAATTTAGAATAATTTGGTTTTCTTCAGGCACTAATCTTATAACTTCTGTGGTCGAGGGGTTACACGCTACTTTAGTAAGCGAGAGGTCTGAAGTTCGAATCACAGTTAAGGCAACTCATGTTGTTGTTATTTTTTTATTGTTTAAGCCAATTAAACATTAAATTGAATATCAGTGTTGCAATAATCCTAATAGCCAATTTACCACAGTTATAACACTGGTGGCACTATACAGAAACAAATTGCCTTCACCTTTCTGACATTCTGAGACAAAAACAAATTCAGCGCCTTCTGTACTTTGATTATCAATGTATTTTTTTAGACAAAACTGCATTTATCACATACCCGTGCCGTTTTTGCGACTCTGTAAAAATAGTATTAGAAGGTCGTGGATACATTTTGATGTGACTATAGGCGCGTCAATGAAAAATGGTTCTTTTTCACTTCAAATGGTCTGAATAGTAGATACATATTTAATAGCCCTAATGAGGGCCAATCCGCCATTCAAGTACAAAAAATATATTTTGCCATCAAATACGGACAAGTGACAGGGGTGAAGGATTATCCTTAAAAATGTTGTTATGCCAGCACAATCGGAACGTGTCCTCGGCCATTTTTCATAATAACCTCGAAGTTAATAAGGATTGGAAATAGTTCTACAACGTGGTTTCAGATGTAAACCTAATTATAATGGAGAGTTGCAGACAAAATGCCCAGACCCGATTTTTCAAATGTCACGGAGTTCTTGTGATAACTTAAAATATGTCCTGGAGTTCTTATGATATCATTTGTTACTGGCAGTGTGTTTCTTGTGATTAATTACGACACGTTTAAGCGTGTTTTATTATTTGCTAAGTGTATAAATCATCATGATTTATGTAGACTTGATATATTGAAAAAAGCCAACAACTCCAGTTTGTTTTAATGTTTAGTTTCTTAGCGTAGGTTAGTCCGAAATACTGTATCTGTGAATTCTTATTATTGTGTTTGGGGTCCTTATCTGTAGACAGACAGAAAGGGCCGATACAATGCGTGTGATGTCAGCAATGATATTGAAAAGCTTCATTTTTAACAACTTTCACTTTTATTCTTTTGCCGTATATTAATTGGGGGGTTAGTTTATTTGTTCCAATGCCATATAGATCTCCTGAGTAGCTCAATGTTAAATAGTCAAAACCGTTTATATGATCCTGCGACATGTTTTTATTATTTAATTAATATTCAACTTATATATTTGAAGTTTTTATGCCAATTCGCAATTAATACAATGGGTTGTGATATTTAAATGCCATGGGAAAGCGAATGTAAGACGAGTATCAAATGAATATAAAATGCCGAAGTTGCAATTTTCTCTCGTATTCTTGTTAGATAATCAGTAGTTTAACACCGGAGCTACATTAGCTACATATACATTAGCTACGGCATTTTCTAATTCAAACGAATTGGCCAATGAAAGTTCGGCTTTTCTACATGTGATGAATTTTGAAGGTTATGATTGGCTGACTTCAATATGAGTCAGGCAAAAGAAGCGGGAGCACTTGAAGCTTCGGAAATTTCCAAAAACGCAAAATCGAAAAAAATGTAGGTCCGGCATTTTATAGTGAGACCATCGGTATATTATATATCAGTTTACATACAATTCAGATATTCAGAACGATTTAACATTACGTTGTGGGGTTTATGTAACTTAAGTTTTAATGCTGGATAACAGAACGCACATATTTTACAGTAAATTCACAAACAAGAGTGAAATGTTCGTAAACAGGATAGGAATATCAATACCGATAATTGTGATGTCTTTAAAGAAAAAAAAGACATCTTAATATATAAAATTCATGTCCTAATAAACACAATAAATGCAAACTATATTAACGTTTCTAAATTTTACAATTGTGTGTGTGATAAAAGGACCTTTAACAATGACTGTCCATTCACTTAGATTGATAAAACTATATTGCTTACCTCAGATTCTTCATAATCACAGGTAGCCATGTCTGTCTGTTTGTCAATGGCAGTTCTTTCAAACTAAAATATATTAATCGATTTTTTTTTAATTTAGTTTATTTCAGACTTTGATACAATCGTCAATATGTTTTAAGAATATTACCTATATTAAAACATTTGTGAAGTTTCATGTCATTTAGCTTAGTAGATAAGGAAATAGTTACCGAAAATATTTATATAATTATATAAGTCACGATATCAACTTTTTAAAGATCAGCGCCAGATTAGGATAAATAAATGTAAAAAATGTATTCTCAATTGAATGTCATTTTCTCATAAGTGGCTATTTAAATCATTTTTATGGTTTTCACATAGAGACATGCTATAACCTCTGTGTCACTATTTGTAAAGAGACTATAAGTATAGCTATTATAATTGATCAACTCTGTAATTAATTTGAATGTATCAAAAAAAATATTATCAATTGAATATCATAATACGAATCGTAATAAACTATAAAAAATTGTATAGGAACATACACATTTTAAATGGTCGATCTTTATCACACAATCAGATTTAGTAGGACATTATGTTATAATTGAGAAAAAAAAATATAAGCCTACACTAGGTTATTTCCAAAATAATCTCGACACTTTTGATGTTTAGCCAGTGCAAGATATAATTTTGTAGATTAATGCAGATTTTGAAAGTCAGAAAACATTTAGTAGAAGCTTTTCAAGTTATTTGAACACAAGTTTAAAGCACTGTCTTACCTCTTAAGTAATCTAAACTCTTTTTTATCATTTTCAAACATTCCATTTTTTAACTATTTTGTCAGTTTTATACGTATTGTATTTATTTTAATTTGGAACCGTCCGTTGAAAAATTTAAGGATAATTATTTTAAAATAAAAACATAAAGGCCCATTGTTCCCCAGAAATGATTTTATTTTGGTTCCTAAAACATTTTCTTTTTTGGTGTCCTGTTATAGCTTAAAAATAGTTACTCATTGGCCAATCACCCGAATATAGGGAAAAAAACAACATTCGTTTCTAAGGCTAAATGTGGCTTTAAGTTGCGGATTATATTGAGCCTGGAAAGACCCCAAATTTCGGTTCCAACTGATCAAGTATTAATCTAGATATTTCCTATATTGATCAATTGTTTTGATCTAATTGTAAACAAAAGGTACCTTATATTCTCAAAAGAAATTTTTCGCTTATCATAAACTTCGAGTCAATTTTTCTTTACACGCGTAACTTAAGTGGTTGACTTTCAATATTTGGGTAATTATTATTTTCTGTAAAACTTGCCACATAATACATTATTATTATAATTATTATTATTATTATTATTATTATTATTATTATTATTATTATTATTATTATTATTATTATTATTATTATTATTATTAGTTTCATCATCTTTACCATATATTTTTTCATTTTCATTAAAGTTATATGAATTATCATAATCATTATTCTTATGATTATTATTATTTTATTCTTTTTCTTATTATTATTATAATAGTTATCATTTTTTATAATTATTATTATCATTATGATTGTGATAATTATCATTATTATTATTATTATCATTATAATTATTATTATTATTATTATTTATTATTTAATGAATAATCCGGTTTCAATACCTTGTACAATCATAATGTATAAGTAAAAGTGTTTCGTATATAATTAAATTGAATTTTATTTTTGACACATATGATGTAAGTAAATCATATTGTTTTTATTAAATATAAGATAGATTTATTAAATATAATAACAACATAACTTCTTACCTCAAGTTTTATTCTATTCTAACTGCTACAGTCACTTAATGAGCGAATTTATTGTTCAAACATTCCACTCTAAAAAAATAATTTATTTAAAGGTAAATAATTGGTGTATAGTATCTATAATCGATACTAATTTTAACTATTGGAAAATGTTTGCAAAAAGACTTGACCTTGCTTCAGTGTGTTATTTCTAATTCAAGTTGCAATGATATAGAATAATAATATCTTTATTATTAAAGTTAAATTTTTGTATAACAAATAGGAAGACATGCTATTAACTGAATATGATTATGTTGATATAACGTTATTTTTCGATACATTTTAAAAGGATTCATTTGATAATATAATTGTATGTTTCTACTTTGTATTGACAACGTTTTATCTACCAAATTATGACTAACGTGAATAAAACGTCATTAGATGACTTATTTTCCTAATATAGATTTTATAAAGATTGTTCAGTTTATAATGTAAAATATCCGTTTATAATATCGTTAGATAGATATCCGATAAGAAAACAAAACTGTGGTTTTACTATATCACACAATGATAGCCGCAAAGTACATGTAATAGTAACTTTTGAAAAGATCACGAGCATCATCAATTCATTTCCACTGGTTAAAATTTTCTCTTAAGATAAGATAAGATAAGATAAGATAATCTTTATTTATAGTCGGTTTCATAAAAACATATAAACATTAGTTTTTATGAAACCGACTATAAATAAAGATTATATTTGTATTATCAAGTAATGGCTTGTCGTTGTATGTGTGTTGTTTAAATTTATTTATTTATTTATTTCTACTTTATTTATTATTTATTTATTTATTTATTTATTTATTTATTTATTTATTTATTTATTCATTCATTCCTTTCATTCATTCATTTTATTTGATCTATTTATTTTATTTGATCTATTTATTTATTTATTTATTTATTATAGCTTTATAGTTATCGTTATGATCAGATAAGATCAATTTACTTTCAGAAAGGACAACACATACATTACACACAAAAAGATATGCTATTTCCCTCCTTTGTCACCACAACTAATATGAGACTTATCTATTAAGATTTATAAGGTGAAGGAAATTTCTAAAAAGGGTGTAATTCAAAGTTGTATATAAGTCATGATATTAATAGCCTGGGTCACAATTAAGAAATATAACTATTCCTCAAGGTAATAAAGGTATGGGATGGGACAAACCCCTCTAAAAGATAAATATATCAAGGCGTATGAATATTTTAAGACATACGCATGTAGAAATACTATTGATTAAGAAGTTTTGGTAACAAGACAGAAACATGCCTAAGATAGATATGATTAAAATAATGAGACTTGAAAATCAATCTTTTTTATACTGAAAAATTAAAATATAGTATTTGATGCAATTTAGAAGCATGACATGATCTATTTTTTGTTCAGCAAATGAAGGAATGAGAGATTGTTTTTACTAATTAAGTCTTCATTAATGCGTATAAAGCTATAATTAATAGTTGCAAAACTATTGTTTGAATTTTAAAAAGAGTACTTTCAAAAAGCTTGTATGAAAGAAATGTGGTAGTAAATTACCTTAAAAGCGAATGGCACATTTACGAAATCATGAATGATTACTTACCGGATAAATCTCTACTTTAAATTGCAGAATAATATTTTGTTCTGTAACATTCTGTTTACACACACTTTTCATGTGTGTTAAATAACGAGACACTCTATGTTCCTTGATATGATATTGTAAATAAGGTGTATTGATTGGTGACAGTTTTAATCTTGATAAAATGCTAACCATGTTTATTTAAACATGTTTATTAAAACCAAAGATCGCCGCGTAGGAAAATATAGGTACTAAAAGAGTCTGTATTATAAGGTAAGTTCAACAAATACTTTTGAACATTTATGTTCATGTTATACAAAACTTAAATAACTAAATACTGGTTTTGAAAGAAAGTAAAATTATTTTTCTGTTTAATAGCATAACACATATCATGATTTAAGAACAGCAACTTTTTTGAAATGAAAACATAATTACTCGTATCTAAATGAAATTGTTTATGTTTAAGACAGATTGATACACTATTTTCATACCATAACAGGAGTAAACCAACCGCTGTGAAACAGTAGGAATCGTTCTTATAAAAGTGCAGCGACTCGAATAGATGAATAGATGAATCACTTTCGCTATCAAGAACATGCCGCTTGACAAGACTGCATTAAGTGAATTTGTCTTTTTGGTATTCAAAGGCAGAGCGTTTTACTCCTCAGAAAATATAACAAGATCATATCATATCAATGAATTTGCAACAAAATTACACTCTTTACTTTGTTTTGCTACATTTCCCAGTTTGCAATATTTATAATTTTTCCTCCACATCACATTTTTAATATGGCTTCCAATCAGGTCTCTCTTTATACATAGAATTTTGAGGCGTTGGTCCAGCAATAGGAGGGAGTGGAAGCTTATTTTGTTCGGATTGTTGTCTTGTCTCAGTCTCTTTCTTTTGACTCTGCATTTGTTGGGCAAAAAGCTTTTGCATATTCTCAATCATATTTTTCTCCATTGCTTCCATCTTGTCAACTAATTTATTTTCCATTGCTTCCATATCATCTTTTTTAGCAAGACTCTCTATTTCTGAAGATAAATCTACATTTCTATTTGTGGCTGTGCTTATTTCTTTATCTTTTTCAGCTACTTTTTTTTCTAGTACTACAATTTGTTTTGCAAGTCTCCTAAGTTCTTCTTTGGAAGCTGACATTTCGCGTTTAAGCTTCTCATATTCAGTCCTGTATTTACTGTCTTTTCTTGACTGTTCTATTTTATCTCGCAATTCCTTTTCAATTTTCCTTAGTGATTCTATAGTAAATTTCATTCTTTTAATCTCATCCTCTAGTGAAAGAATGTCCAGTGATTTCGTAGACATACGTGCTAACGTTTTTTCGTGTATCTTTTTAAAATGGTCATTTACCCTTTTATGATTTCGGATCAGGTTCATCTTTTCAGCATTGAAATCAGTCATCTGTTCGTTTATTTTCTGCCGCAAGGTTTTAATCTTTTCGGAGAGATTTCTATTCTTGGTTTTTATTGCGATTAACTCATCAGTTTCCTTATTTGCTTCTTCACTTGCTGTACTGTAATAAGTATTTTTCTCGGGTGTTTGTGGTGAAGTTACTGACATAAAACCAGAATCCTGCAAAATGAGTAAAAATGCAGGCATTAGTAAACTGGTATATCGACTTTAACTTTGAGATATGTAATTTTGTAAAAATCAAAACTTTTAAATTAAATGCAGGCAAACAATTGTAAGTGAACCAAAAATTGATGAATATGTTGATAAAAATAAATACACATCAGAACACATATTCTTCTTATAGATCAAGACACTGTTTACCTCTGAATCGTTTTGTCCTTTAGTAGCCATTATTGATGATTGCAGGTGTGAAATACAGTCTCCGTTAAACTGTTATCTGAAAAATGCAAAATTATTTTGTTATGTATGTATATAATGTAGATAATAATTTATGGGTAAATAATGGTATAACAGTTTTATCTTTGGTAAAGATGACTGACTACAAAAGAACACATCACTACGCATTCGTCCACTACCCTTTACACGAGAGAGGTCCGATAAATGACAGTGGAGACAAAGGGTCAGTCAGATAGGCAGATAATGTTTTTATGGTCAAATATTGAAACTAGCTGATAAACAACCAAACTACTGTGTTTTTAGTTTTTTCAATTGAGCAAACACGTCACACTCCTGAATAATAACGATTCCAGTTTTATTTTTATTACAGGTGATTTACTAAACTGATTAATAGGTAGCCGATTTGCCAAAGTAATTGTCTTACAAATTATTTGAAATTCTGAAATCCTGTTAAACGAAAAATATCAAATTCCAATTGAAATATCAGATGTATCATATGAACGATTTATGAACGCTCAATACTAATGGTTGGATGCTACGTAATCGCGCACCTGCAAAATGCTCCCAATAGGACAGTTTTGTTGTTGTTATTGTTTTTAAAACATCCGTCAACTCGAATGTAAAACGTTAAGATATCCCAAATCTACTGTTGCTAAATATTGACTTTCGTACTTGATATAATTAAAAAAAAAACATTTAAAGTCCTAAAAGAGTGTATGACATCTCGACCCCTTGACACCTTGACACCTCGACCCGTAAGATATCTCGACCCATGACACTTAGACCCCTAAGACACTTAGACCACTTAAATTTACTGGACATTTCGACCCCTTATTCTATAATGTACTTAAAGATGTTAGCTTAGAAAAACATAATGTGCATCAAGACGTAAATATAGTAAAAAAGTAATTTTGATTACAAGTTTGATTTTTTTATATATAATCTAATAGAGAAACTAAATGATAAGTGAAATCATATAAAACCATTATTTGTTATACAAAATAATTCATAAAGTCAAGTATTTTATGTAAAGAATAGAAACACACGCACTACATTTAAACAGGAAGTATATATACATGTTTTATGTAATAATGTATACATAATATCATAAATAACAGTAATTGCAATAGAAATAGTAAACGTTATTTGCTAATTTATAAATATATATCAGTCGTTTGGTAATTCACCTTTTTCTAAGCAAATATTGTCATTATTTCCATGTGCATTTTTTTGTTAATTTCTTTAAATCGAACAACTAATATCAGAAAAAATCTAAGGCTTTTTGGTTCTTTAAATACTATATTTTAATGAAAATGTGTACGTGTGTTGTTATGCATGAAATAAAAATATTTTTTCTAGGACGTTAGTATGGAATAAATTAAATATCAATAACTTTTTAATCATTAATAAAGCATAATGAATACGAAAAGTAACAAAAAAACTTCCGAAAGTTGACTCAAGTCAATATTGCCAAAAACAAATAAGTTCTGTTAAAATCTAAAAAAAAAATATGTCCTTATCTGGCAATGAAGTCACAAGCAAAATCATAATATCACTAATACCAGTACAGTATTAATGTACCAACAATTAATTTTTCATATGACATTTGTGTTCGATACATTTTAATATAATGATATTACATACATGTTATGAATGTATCAATGCTTACGCTCTTATCATGTCTGTATGCCTATGAATATGTAATATGTTTATATATTTTAATAAAGTGAATGTTACATATAACAATTTCTTTCCCAATCAGAAAATCCTGTTTAAATGAAATGCAGCTTCTGTATATTTAGCATAACAACAACAATTTGGTAATTGGCAGAATGTTTATCACAGGTGTTAATTACCGATAATTTAATTACCAATGACACCTGGATGATGTTTATTGGGCACGCCTTTTTACACCATTAATATAATGTGATTAAGAGGAACATGTATTGACTCTAAGATTTTAAATAATTTTCTTAACTTGTTATTGTCGAAAATATTGCATTTGAAGCTTATTTTGTTATGTTATTGCGATTCGATACTTATAAACACTGGTTTATCACGTTACTGTATTATAAACATGTAAATGTATCAATTTTGTAAATATGTTATGATGATGGACTTTTGGTACAAATCTAATAAAATAAATGTTCTGTTCTGTAAAATAATTAATTGCCAATATAACATACATGTGTTTGTCACAGAAAAATAAACTAAATCGTTATTAACTTGTAGAAATTGTAGATATGAATTAATACACAATACACAAACCGCGCATTTTCATTATTATCATTATCATAATTTCTTCACTTTAAGTCTGGGTGTCTTATTTGAAACATCATGCCTATCTGTTATTCTAAAGTGCAAAAATTGAGATAGGGGTCGAAATGTCTTACCCACTTGGGTCGAAAAGTCATATTAAAAGGGGTTTAAGTGCCAAGGGGTCTAGAAGTCATCTTAATATCGTAAGGGGTTGAGAAGTCAAGGGGTCTAAATGTCTTACTTGCCCTGAAAACGGGATAAAGGTCCTCAACGCTCTCACTCGGACTCTCAAACATAGTTTATCATGTTTTCAGGCTAAAATTGGAGAGTAAAACCTTTTGATATTCTTACGATTTCTTAGAATAAGAAAATATTTTATCCTCGAGCCGACAAATAAACTGTCCGATTGGAAGCATTTTGCAAATTCGTGACGACATAGTTTGCTACCATTAAATTCAACATTTGATCATAACAAATCCATGTTGAAAAAATAAACTGAATAAAAAATATAATATATTTACATTTGATTAATAACGTAAATCTTTCTGTCAATAGTGTTTGAATGTAAGTAGGCCTATTAATAAAATTATATACTTAAGTATTGTCAATTTTATAGGTAAAATATGCTTACCATATTATTGCGTAAACTATTTAATTTGAATACGGAATACTTTGAACAGATTTCTTCTACAGAATAAGCACCTCAGATAAACTTACTGTCTAATATCATAAGAAGGAGTAAAAAGCAAAAAATGGTTGAGCTATTCGGTCACCGAGTAACAATTTTTGGAAAATATAACATGACACCTAAATAAAAGCCTTTATAGGAATAAAAAAGGAAAGCCGCTCTTGGAGGCATAATGTTCCTTTCAAGAAATGAAACACCGACAAACTTCCTGTATGTCATTATTAGGGACAATTATAATATCATAGCCCCAAAATTATAATGATTATTAAATCGGTTAGTATTTATCTCAAATGACCCTGATGACATATGACAAAATATTTTTTACCAGTTTAAGACTAAATATTAAATGACTGTTTAATAAACTTAAAAAATAATTTCTGTTTAGTTCAAGGTGAATTTTAAATAATTTATGGTTATAAATGACTGCATGTTCTTTTCAAAATCCAGAAGTTTTTGTTATTTCGGCTGAGAAGCAGTCGAGTCTTACATGATTATGAATAATGATAAAACATGATTTACGGTGAATGACACAGTGTCAATTTAAACACAAACACATAAAATCTTTCACATACACTTCACACTTTACACTTCATGGCCAATTTTGAATTTCTGACTTTGTTGCAAAACATTTGTATTTACATTTTCATCAAATGGAAAGGCAATATATTTTTATCTACGGATACAAATAATGGACTGTGCAACTGTCTGTAGTTTATTGAGATGTAATATCGTGGAACCAGGCTAAAATTAAATCATGGATAAAAACGTTGTCTCCACGTAAAGGAGAACTGTCTCGTATTTGGACAAAACATCAGTATAAGAGCTGCGAGTGTCATAAAACATCTGAATTTTTCAATATATCCGTTTCTTGTTTTAGAAACTAGGTAACAACATAGATTTGAAGAACTTTAACTTTAAAAAGTTGAATGTTTTGAATTTTTTATTAAGATGATTTGGATAGTGCTGTGCGGACATAGTTCTGGTTTCAAAAACTTCAAATGCCGCCTTTTATATAGTAAAAGATATCACATTTGTGCTGTTTTATTTTGAAAACACCTCAATTAGCGGCGGCGCGGGGCGAAAAGTCGAGCTTTTTTAGAATTATTTGGCGGGACCACGGACAAAAGCATGCTAATTAGCGCCCTATAATAATACACATTTCGCTTCGCAGCCTCGCCATTTTATAATTAAATCTTGATTTTTCGCTACTCAGCCCCGCAAATTTAACTTGTTTATTCTCGACTTTTCGTTTGGCGGCTTTGCGAAGCGAAAACATAAAATGGCACAAATCAGTCACCATACAATTGCAATTTCCCAGGCTCATATTTTATAACTCGTTCATTATTTTTTCTATGTTTTATTCTCCATGATATTGACATTATGCTCGTGCAATAAAAAAAATTACACTATTTCGTCGCATCTTATTCGCATCTGATTTTATACCAAACGACATGGGATTAAGTATTTTTATATATATTCTAAGTTAAATTAAAATATTACCTCTGCACGAACAGTTGCCTTCTTATGCCGACACTTAATGATATTTATAATTTTTTAAAGCACGTTTGACATAGTTCTTGTATTCAAAATAATCGATTTGATAATGAATATGCATTCACAATCTATATGCGAGATCTTTATTGTGGATGGTATGTATTCATAAAAACCGTTATTTTATTCAGTTTTTCATATCGGCCTAGAGAGATTTTTTTGCATCTGCAGTGTTGTGGCAAAACGCTAAAAATGATCAATTTCCTAAATACTTTTACACGAATAACATTTTAATTCACATTCTGGTTCATAACTGATGTCTTTTGATACACTAATAATAAAAACAATAAGAACAAAAAGAAACAAAATTTTAAATACCGAATATTTAATGACATATTTATATACGTACATGTAGTTAGACATTTAAAGTGACATGTTTATGTATATTGTACAATGAATAAACAAAAAACATAATTTTCGTCCAAGGCATTTATAAACAATTCAAGTGACTAGAACCATAATAAAAATTACGAAACAATCAATTTTTTTTAAACTTCCTCATCCCAAATCTATTCATAGCTCTTTCTATATTACATATAATTACGTGTGCATATAAATATTCATTTATATATATTAACACTACCGATTACATTCACTTGTGCGGTGATTCTATACTTATTACGAAAACTAATAGCACTTTCAATGTATTTGTGCGAAATCTCAAATAGATAAATTCATAATGTTACGCGCACTGAAGGCAGACGATATTTTAGCTAAATTTACTGAATATCGTCTTGAGTCATTAATCTGATTGTCACTCTATCAATTGTAGGACTTTGAATTTGTCCATTAAGTCAACAGACTTTGTTTTCTCTTCAAAAATTTCTTCCTCCAGGACCTCTATTGTCTTTTTAACATTCCGACCTAATCCCATAATCTCCTTATCTCTTACTTGTACGATGTAATCTCCTGCATTTCCTGTTCAATGCCATTTCTTTCATCTTTATATATCTAGAGTCCTACAAAATACTATCAAATTTATACCAGTACATGTATTTAAAATCGTTCATTTTTCAATTCCAGTATTTTAAATTTACTTGTAACAAATTAAGCTAATAATTATACATATATACAGGTATTCAAAACGGTTCAACATTAAATTTGGTTAATGTCAGTTAAGTTTTAATGCTGGATAACAGACCACAGTTACTATACAGTATATTCCTAAACATGAGTAAAATGTTAGTTAGCACGATATGAATATCGACATTCTTGATATCTTGAGACAGAAAATATTCTTATATAAACATAAATGCAAACTATCTTTACGTTTGCACGTTTTACAATTGTGTGTGATAAAAGACCCTTTAACTATGTCCATTCACTTATATTGATATATCTAGATAACTTACCTCAGAGCCTTCATTGTAACCGATTGCCATGTCTGTTTGTCTATGGCAGTACTTTAAAACTACAAATATATCAGATTTGATAAAAATCGTCAATATACTGATATACAAGTTATGTGTACACGGTTATAACGTCACCACCGAGGTATATCCTTGATTGAATAAAATGACGGTTTCTATTCACTTTTTTCCTTTTCCTTTCCGGAACGTAAACATTCTTTCTCGTACATTTCACATCGTATTGTCCGCCATTATTTTGATTTGATAATTATTCATGATAATATATCAATCAGGTGACTCCTATCCGAACATTTACGGAAATAATCGAAGGGCTTCCCGCCAAATTATAAATCTTATTTGACTAACCAAGTCAAATAAGAAAGTCCATTTTTTCGAATGATCAGAAATGTTACAGAGAGCGTTTCTAAGTTGAACAACTTTGTCAATACCAGTTAAATTATGCAGATGTTATTTTTGCAATATATTTGAGTGAATTAGCCATTAATATAACTTTAAAGGATATCAACTTTATTAAATTTTTTGTCATTAAGCTTAGTTTGCCCCTAAAGAAATAGGCACCAAAGTGTTTATGTAATTATATAAATCAAGATATTGACTTTTTATTTTGAATATAAATAAATTTCAAAAATTTATTCTCAATTGAATTTCATGGTCTAGTATGTGGCTATTTGAATCATTATTATAGCTTAAAATTTTTACATGTTATAACCTTGTGTCACTTTTTGTAAAGAGACTATTAAGTATATCTATAATTGATTAAATATGTATTGAATTTGAATGTAACAAAATACACTTATCAATTGAATATCATGATACGAATTGTATCAAACTATGAAAAAATGCCGAGGAACGTACACAATTCAAATGGTCGATCGTTTTTGCATCAAAATGTTATGATGGAAAAGAATGAAATTATTTTATTATAAGCCAACACTAGGTTCCAAAATAATTTACATACATACAAAATAATGCATTTTGTTTTGAAAATCGGAGAACATCTACCTTTCAAGTTATTCGAACCTATAACAAATCTCATGAGTTATCAAATCTTTCCGTTTTTTATCTTGTTTAAAACGTTAAATTAAATTTATTATTTTGAAAATTATAGATCTGTTTTTTATTCAATATTTCTATTTGGAATTATCCATTGACAGATTTAAGGATAATAATATTAAAATAATAGACAGAAAAAGATTATGCCCCAGAAATGTTTTATTTTTGAAAACATTGTTATGGTATGTCCTGTCCTATCCTGTTATAGTTTACAATTAGTTACTTATTGGTCTATCATCTGAAGCATTTTTTGTGCGGGGGGGGG
>NW_026860613.1:0-23251 GCF_026571515.1 Ruditapes philippinarum | reverse complement strand
TAAATATGGTAATTGTAATCTGTAATTTGTATTTTTTATTATACATAGTTTTGTTTTTCTAGGCCCAGGTTCTCACGAGGCACACAAATGCAAACTCTGTATTATACAATAACATTTTTACTGTATTCTTCCAAATTGTAGGTGTATCAGCTCATAAAATATGAAGAGAGTTTGGATGAGAATAAAATTGAATGTATAACATCAATAAAAAATCAAATGAATTACATTGAAAACAACAAAGCAGCCGACTTTTTAGTGACTTGTTCAATATAAAACATACATTTCTAAGTGGATGTTTGAAGTATGAGTATTATAAATTCCAACAAAATTTCCAACAGCTGTTGTAGGGCTACAATACTGAAAGTTGCTTTGAGTTGTCGATTGGTTAAACTCAATTTTACAATCCGTTTTACATTATTTTTTTCGCCATTTTCATGTTAAGCGTTTTCGGAACGTCCTCTGCAAATATTCATTATATCCGAAGACTGACAGAAAGGGCCAAAAATTTGCGATTGGAGCGTTTCATTATTTGAAGATTTTTTTTTCTGATTCAAGTTGTCCTTTTTATCCGTACGTGTGCAAGTATTGGTTTGGGGTACGTGGGATATAGACATTTTTACTCTTGTAAGGTCGGTCTGTTATTGTGATTGTGAATATTAAATTCATTTATCTAACCAAAGAAACCTTAGCCTGTAGGAGGCAACATATTCTACCTATCCGACCAGTGCAGACCAAGATAGGCTCGCGCATCGTGGTCTGCACTCTTTCGGAAATATTACCCATAAATGATAAATGGTTTTGTCCAGACTGCATAACGGACATGTCCATTTAAGATATTTAGAGTGGAAAGACTTATAATAAATTCAAAGTCACTATAATTTGTCTTCTTCTTCGGAGATAAGTGTATTCAGATATTTTGAAAATCGATGGACTATGAAATAAGAAATTAAGTATAGCATTTTATTTAAATTTATATACAAATAATCAAATAACAAGGAAGTAAACAAAACAAAAAGATTTAAAATAAACGTTTCTGTAGCCTCTGAATAAAGACAACAACCTGTTGTAAATAACGATGGCGTATTGGAATTTACTTCAGTGAGATACAATTCATTGCAAAACAATTAATCATTTTCCGTATTTTCACTGTAAAATTATATTTTTTGACTGCAGTGAAACTAATTTTCCGTATTTTCACAATTGTCTTGCCGGACTACTTTCTCCTAAATTCAACCAATATACAAACATTAAGGGGAAGTCTTTCAAATTGTAATGTCAAAATAGAGAAAATAAATCATGTAATTATAAAAAAATATGAAATATCCTCTATATATTATATATTTACAATAAAATGAGACATAGGTCCTACCATGAGAGTAAAACGAACATGCAAAATTACAACAATACGTATCACTCTTTTAATATTATAACTATAGGTATATTCGGATAGTATGACAGACAAGAAAGAGTTATGTACATATACTTTCAGATAAATTGGCATTAAATTGAATTAAAATACCACGTTCACATGTTACTTGATAAAGTGCATTTTATATGAAATAAAAAAGTAAGTTATTTCGAAAAAAAAATCGTGTAGCTCATAAATTCGGAAGCATATCTATTTACCAGCATAATTATTCTACAAGTAGATGTGAACGTTTAACTTTTAAAAATTTATTTACTCATATTTACCTTATTCTCTTACTCTATGTGTATTCATCACTGTATGGACAAACTTTATTTAAAGGATCTGAAGCAAATTAATGCAATTAAAGCCCATAATTTAGGTTAATAATTTTTTTTCCTTAGATACATCACTATCCATGTTGAAATATTTTCTTCCAAACTGCTTCGTTATACACAAAAACACAATATACACCTGTTATGAAATATCGTTAAACAAATTATACACGTATACAAAATTGTGAAACAATTACACACTCTGTTAGGATAATGTCACGACAAAACCAACATAGTGTGTTTGCGACCAGCATGGATCCAGACCAGCCTGCGCATTCGCGCAGTTTGATCAGGATCCATGCTGTTCGCTATCAGTTTCTCTACTTGCTATAGGGTTTGTAAGCGAACAGCATGGATCCTGATCAGACTGCGCGGATGCGCAGGCTGGTCTGGATCCATGCTGGTCGTAAACGCATTATGTTGGTTTTGTCATGACGCGGCTTATATCATGAAACAATTCTAGTCTCTGGTGTTATGTCGTTAACTAAGAATACACATTGATATCTTAAAAGCATTGTACATTCTATCATAATATATCTTGAAACATTTACACATATCGCACTGTCACAATTATGTGAAACAATCGCATACTCTGTAATCTGTAATACAATATATATACATTATACGCATTGTCATGATATCATGAAATTAATTATACACTATGACATGATATCATGAAACATTTATACACTATGACATGGTAACATGAATCAAAAATACACTCTGCGATGATATCATAAAACAATTTTACACCATGTCATGATATCATAAAACAATTATACACCATGTCATGATATCTTGAAACAATTATACACTATGTCATGATATCATGAAACAATTATAATCGGTCTGCGATAATATATGACACTTATACACTATCCGGTGATATCATGAAATAATTATACAGTATGCCATGATGTCATGAATCAATTATACGCTCTGCGATGATATCATGAACCAATTAATATACACTTTGCGATGATATCATGCATCAATTATACACCCCAAAATATTGTGAAACAGTAATATACATTGGCAATATCATAAAATTATACATATTGCCACAATATCGTTAACAAATCGTACACATTGCCAAACTATCGTGAACCAATTATACATATTGCCAAAATATCTAGATCCGGTTATACACATTGCAACAATATTGTGAAACAATTATACACATTACCACAATATCGTGAACCATCTGCACACATTGCCGCACTATCGTGAACCATATACTCAAAATGCCACAATATCGTCAAGCAATTGCCACAATATCGTCAACCAATATTACACATTTCCAAATTATCGTCTACCAATATTACACATTGCCAAAATATCGTGAACCAATATACTGTTGTACAGATTGCCACAATATCGTCAACCAATAATACACACTTGAACAAGTACTTAAAACTATTTATACACGTGTTAAAATAATTGAGATTTTTTTTATATAATTATAAACTAATGGGGAAATGTTTTAGTTTCCTGTTTAAATTTCAATTTCATATGGTATAAAAATACGAAACAGCTGTGTATTTTGCTGCCATTTCCTCTTAATTTGATAAATCATTTAACATATGTAATGTCATTTTTTATACAAATTATGACTATGTAAATGCAGACAATACCATTAATAAACTTAACAAGAAAATGTCATGTTAAAAAATTTAGAATTAAAAAACAATAACACAACGAAAAATATATGACCTTTTTACTCATGGACAAACAATCTTCATCATATTTTGTTCTGAGTGTAGGTCAAACCAACACTACTGAGGTCGGATTGCCGGTCATATTCCCAATATTGTCTTTCTTGCCGGTCATATTTCCAATATTGTCTTTCTTAACACACTCTCAACTGAGAGACAAAAATCACAGAAAAAGACATTTTGAGTACTTTTGTGTCGTATCACATTAAAATGATATCATTTCTTTAAAGCTATTTAAAGTTTAAGGTCTTCGTCAAAACTGTCATTTCCAAATTCCAAATTGTCCAACGCACCAAACATTGCCAACTGCTTGGCTGCGTTCGAAATGTCAAGCGTTGGACTTGGTCCATGTGAACCGGTAGTGGTTGGCTTTGATTCTGTCCCTTTGTTGATTTCCACTGGTTGCTTTGTTACAACCGTCGTTACGGAATCATCATTTTTGGTAACCACTACAGTTTCCGCAGTCGTTATAGAATTTACTGAATTCTTTTTATGCACAGTTTCAAATGTTTGAGGTATTGTAAATGGCGGTGGATGCATGTCATCTGTAGCAACATTTCTGGGGTCAATGCCGAGTAGTGCTAGTGTACCAGGTCCCATGTCGTCTTTCCCATCTCCAAACATGTCACGTTCACCGGAAACGCTTGGCCCTGCAGACGAGTGTGGATTGACTGGAAATACGGGAATGCTTTCACGTGGAACTTGATCAAATATTTGATTATGCGAGGCAGCGTTTGTTAATTCTGAAATGATATCACTCCATCTACTGGACCCAAGAAGCTCTAAACCATCAATAGGGCTGTCATCATGTCCATGACGATGGCTATCATCGTGTCCATGGTGCCCATTATCAAATTCGAATCCCTTATCTTGTTCATCAAATCTGTCATTAGCTTGGGCAATATGAGGCATGTTTAAGAAATCGTGTCTTCCGTTCTGAACCTGTGGTATTTGTGGAAATGAATTGTGATGTCTGTCGTCTACACTAAGCCGATCATCTAACCGGTCATCGAAATCTCTATGGTCGTCAAGATCGAATGTCCTTTCATGATGCAATCTCTCATTAAGATCATCAAGCTCATTAGTCGAATGGTCATCTTTGTCGTCAAATCTATCTAGATTTTCTACATCGTGGAAGTCATGATCATGCAATAGACCATCTGGAACTCTATTGTCAACTGTAAAAGTAGCGATTCCGGTTCTTGGAAATCCAATGTCACCGACTGCGTTAGGGTTAATAGGAGGGTCTAGTGTCCTATCAGCAGGTAACGGGACTTGGGGCATCGGACCTATACCTTGGGGCATCGAACCTGTTACTTGGGGCATCGGACGTGTTATACCGCCAGAATGTGTAGTGAAACCATTTTGCTGGCCTCCTAATATACCTGTATTCATGGTGCCGCTAATGGTGGGGAATTGTAAGTTAACGTCTTGCTGCATCCTGTCGAAATGAACATCCCCCATTCCTGTCATTCCTACAAAAGGACCTTGACTTTTTCGGTCAAATGATTCGTGAATAGCTTTATTGACACTACTTTTTATTTTATGAGCTGGATTTAATACCCTTGGTTGTGGACCTAACAACCCTACTGTTTCCATATCGTATTTAGGAACATTGTTTTTCTCGTGATAATAACCCTTTTGTTGAAAACCAGCAACATTTCCATTCATGGGTGGATTGCTCGGCTGGTCAACTATTTTTTGAGTTCCACCAAATTGTGGACGCACGGCACCAACACCTGCTACGCCTATATCAGTGTCTGTTTGCTGATTGTTAGTTCTGAATCCCGCATTAAACCGACTTCCAAAAGAATTTTGGATTGCCATAGTGTCTTTATGGTCATCAAATTTAAAATCCTCGATAAAGTCATTATCATGTTCAAACCTCCCCTGAAACATTTTTGTCCTTTGTAGTAATGGCCGTCTGCTGATACTAAAAATGTTTGTTGGGGAATGCGATCGTCCGACAATTCCTTGTCTTAGAAAACCGGTTGATCCCATTCCAGGACGCATTTTAATCATTCTCTTAGGTTTTCTGTTATAGTTTTGGTATGCTCGTCTTGGACCATGTCCAGCAAGTAATCCGCCCCTCACAATGTTCATTCGAGCAAATTTTCCTAACCGCATCATTTTATTTATCTTTGCCTTCCTCATAAAGTGACGACGTAGTTGTGGTCTAATAACATTGGGTTTTTCTTTTTGAACTTTAATCCAAGAACCAACACGAGGATCAAATTTCTTTAGCCAAATCTTGTTCATTGGATGATGCAGCCTCGGTGGAAATATTGGGCCTAAATGCCTTGTTGGACCGTGTCTTATCAAACCAACAGGTCCACGCGGAAAGCCCATACGTCTTGGGTTGAAAGGTGGTGGAATAGGTAGTGGTATATCTGTTGCTGTAATGCACTGAAGAACTGTTGTAAGAAAGACAAGCCCAATCAACGCCATCTTTATTATGAAGTCACCACTTGATTCACTGAAAATAAATAAAACATTATCAAAGTTAATTTAACATTGGATGTATTTTAGTATTAGAAGTATATATTTATATCTAAGTTGGTAAGGAAAGCTTATAAATATTGTTGTCTGAACCACCCTCATGCATATGTGCACTGTCTACGACTAACAAGTAAAAGTGGCGATGTGACTGAGTGGTTTACGACTAGGAATTGCTAGTCGCGTGGGTTCAAATTCCGATAGAGAAACCGATCTTTCCACGAACAAGAAACTTTACACTCATTGCTTAGTACTGGTTGGTTACAGAAATGAATTTGAGAGTGTTTAAATAAGCTCATAGATTCCAACACCAACAAATTGAAATAAATTAATTTAAACTAAACTAAGTACTTGTGTTTAATGAGGAAACATGATATTGATCCTAGCAAGGCTCGAACCAACGAGACAGACTCCTATTTTACCACATCCCCATTGCTCCCCTAGTATACATTTTAATAGAAAAGCAAGTCTTAATATCAAGATCCGAATTGGTTACAGGAAATCAATTAACGCTGAATATGTCCACTTAAAATTGTTATTTTGAGCCCCGGTAGACGTCCGGGGTGATCCGGATACGACCGGGAACAACCGGGGTACATCCGTAACTCTGCCGGCAACGTCCGGGATGATCCGGGAAGATCCGGCATTCGACCCCGGATGGAATAAAATATTTGATATCATCAGGGTGGTCCGGGATGATCCGGGAAGTATAGCTTTGCCGGCTTCATCCTTAGCTCTGCTGGGAACGACCAGGGTTACACCGGGGTAGCACCGTTGCTCTGCCGGCACAAACCGGGGATGAGCCGGGTTATGATATAGCCGGTAGAGCTACGGTAGAGCCCCGGTGAATGCCGACAGTGCCCCGGAGGATGCCGGCAGAGCCCCGGAGGATGACGATGGAGATATGGTTGATCCCGGCAGAGCCCCGGCAAAGCCCGGTTCATTTCAAAAGAATCACGACAATTTGCGATGATTGCACTTGTCTGTATTAAAACCCCTCCCATTTCCCTTCTATCCAGTCTTGCATAAGGATTTTTCAGAAAATCATCATGAATTACTATTCTGGAACAATAGATATTTTATTAAATAAAAATTATGTATCAATGTAATCATTTCCGCGCGTTTTCAATCCACCGGGGCTCTGCCTGGATCGTCCTGGGCTCTGCCTGGATCAACCGGGGCTCTGCCCGGGTCAACCGGAGCTCTTCCGGCGTCATCCGGGAACGACCGGGGAAGCACCGGCATGGACCGGAGCGCATAATGGGTGGTAAGTTAAGAATTACCGTAGTGCTGCCGGGGTTAGTGCGACTGCAACAATAATTTCACCCCGGATCGTCCCGGATAATCCCGGTAACTCACCGGAATGGTCCTGGGCTCTCCCGGGAGTAAGTGAGACCGCAATTTTAGGTATTTTATCTTTTATCTTTTTTTAGACCTTTTGTCTTGTTATTAACAAAGTGCATGTTATAATGTTCTGTTACATTTCCTTAATCCAAACTTCAAAACTGGTACAATGTTAAAATGAACTTGTCTATAATGAAATGTCTGTTTTACATTAAAAAATTATGTTTAATTTTAGTTAGTATCAGACATACTAAAGAATTATATGAGCCGCGTCACGACAAAACCAACATAGGTCGCAAACCCATTATGTTGGTTTTGTCGTGACGCGGCTCATATATGTTAGTTATTGGCAAGTGTGAGATATATGATCCGATATTACATAATTATACATATCATTTATATAGCAGATAAATAAATGTTCATACTTGATCACTTAGAACTTCATAAACAATTGTCAATACCGTGAATTATTTAAACCACACAAATACTGCAGGTAACATTTACGCAGGTCGCAGCAATCTATGAATCTAACAATTCGACCAGTACAGACCAAGATAAGCTGTCACATCCGTGTCGTCCCGTCAAAGGGTGTGGGACAAAAGCCGTAACGGACAAAAGCACTCCCGTCAAAAAAGGACAAGGTGGACAAAAGCCCTCCCGTGAGACAAAAGCCCTCCCGTGAAATAACAGGGCGGACAAAAGCCATCTCGCAGCAAATACATATGTGTACGTTGAAATAATTTGTATTTTCTTTTCAGTGCACTTAAGTGAAATTTTATATATGTATATAATTATGCTTCTAAAACAATTTTCAATCATCGAAGAATTTGTAAAATATGTACTGCAAATATTTGTCCACATTATATGTAATCATTAAAATATATGCATTCATTTCTTATTGAAAAAATTGACTTAGACTTCATAGAAAATAAATTTCTAATTACCTCCTTTTAATAACATGAAATGTAAATTCGGTAATATCTTTAAAATAATGCTTTTTGGAACTTACAATAGTGATAAATCTTCATTTGAACATTATATTTATGATATAAAACCATAAAAAAAATGCGTTACAGGATCTTTAAAATTAAAGTCGCATCGTATATATTTTGAAAAATTCCCTAAAAACATCAAAAGTTCAAGATTGAAATTTGATTAAAATTAATTTGAAATAGAGATAGTTAGCGTGATAAGGGTTAAATTGCACGACCACAAAGGTTAGTTAAATTAAATCCTCACTCAATGAATGCGATGCCGCGAAATGTGAGTGTTTTACAGTATAAAATCAAAAGAAAAATAGAACAGAAATACACTTTCGTACACATATTTCTTATTATTATAAAGTTTATGAAAGTGCAAATAGTTTTCACATTGAAAGTATCATTTGCAGAAAGTCAAGTACTGCATCAATAAATTCTATATTATGGTTATAAGTGCCGGAAGTTTAATTTCTTTTGTTGTTTTTCCCCCTTCGAGTACGCAAGTAGTTTCGAAACACTTCATAATACAAGGCAGTATTATAAGAGTTATTTATGAAGAAAAATTATTGTGATTTTATGCCAACACTTCGTCTGATCACCAATTTTTTTTTAAAAAATCAATCCATACGATAATTATCCGCTCTGACTCAATTGAAATATTCTCTGACGTCTTTTAAAAATAGGTATAAAAATAAATCATAATAATAATTATGGTGGCATATTTCTGCCACCAGATAGCCTGATAACTAACTAGTTGATTAAGAGGTTAACTAGTAACGTAACTAGTTAACCTGATACCTAACTAGTTAATTAAGATGTTAACTAGTTACGTAACTGGTTAACCTGATAACTAACTAGTTAATTAAGAGGTTAACTAGTTACGTAACTAGTTAACCTGATACCTAACTAATTAATTAAGAGGTTAACTAGTTACGTAACTAGTTAACCTGATAACTAACTAGTTAATTAAGAGGTTAAGTAGTTACGTAACTAGTTAACCTCTTAATTAACTAGTTAGTTATATGGTTATCTGGTGGCAGAAATATGCCACCATAAATAATGATAATAATTATAAAAATGATAAAAACGTTTCAACGGTTTTTAAAATTGTATTATCAATTTCACTGTAACCGTGTCGTTTTGTAATGATATGATAATTATGATTATGTATAGTAGGTTACTAATTGATTACGTAAATAGAAATTGAATAAATAAGATTATTGTCTAAGAATGACAATCATGTCATTTGAATTTACTGTTGCTTTTGTTTTTGATGTTGTTCAGAAGGCCAATAATTTTGTTAAAAACTTGATCAACGGTAGAGCAAAAATAATGCATGAAATAATGATTATTACAATACCGTTTATGTTATCAAAAACGTTAATGTTATCATTAAGTTAAAACGATTAGGTTGTCATTAAATTACATGTAATGTTCATGTTGCCATTAAAGTCACGTTCATGTTGTCATTACATTAATGCCTGTTGATCAAGTGTATGCCTGAAAAATCTAGCTTCATTAGTTACACAACTCATCAATACATAATGAAATAAAATGAAGAGAATTTTTACCATTTACTTGTTTGAAAATATTAAACTGATGAACTTTGAAACGAACAGAATTATTGAATAAGTCACTCTTACATTTGACTAAAACATTTGCGACTACTTCATATAGATATATGATCTTTGGAAATTGTATTACCATTAAGATAAAATTTATGTTATCATTAATTCAACATTCATGCTATCATAAAATTAACATTGATATTATTATTTAGTTAAAAATTTTAATGTTTTTATAATTCTTTTATTATCATTAATAAAATTCGTGTTATCATTAATTCAATATTTATAAGTTATCATTTGATTAACGTTCGTGTTATCATAAATTTAAATATACAACGTACTATCAGAACTTTCACACACAAAAGTACCAAGAACAATTACTGTCAGTTGATCTTGACCCTGATTGTTTCTGTATCAATTAAGTGGGATACTTAGAAATCTTATTTGAGCCGCGTCATGACAAAACCAACATAATGGGTTTGCGACCAGCATGGATCCAGACTAGCCTGCGCATCCGCGCAGTCTGATCAGGATCCATGCTGTTCGCTATCAGTTTCTCTACTTGCAATAGGGTTGGTCAGCGAACAGCATGGATCCTGATCAGACTGCGCGGATGCGCAGGCTGGTCTGGATCCATGCTGGTCGCAAGCCCATTATGTTGGTTTTGTCATGACGCGGCTCATTCAATCTTATTTCATATCAATTGAAATGAATGTACATTCTCATCTCAGTTTAAAATCTTTATGAACTTGATAAAATGACATTTCTCGTGATGTCAATGTAAACTCTAAAATGAAACTTACCCATGACAAATGTCTATAAATAAAATACATAAAATATAATGAAAGAAAAATAATAGTGGGAAATTAAATGCAGAAACGTTAAAGAAAATTAAATCATTTTGTCATGTGTTATGAAAAATACTTACTCAGAATAATTTTTCCAAATCCTATAAAATTGTCACAACTTTATTCATAATTGTCTATATATTTAAGATAAAAATTATATTCGAAAGAAAGTAATCAAAAAATTAGTAGTTCAAAGTATCATCGCATCAAGTTTTGTATATTTTTCAATTACAAGGTTATATCTAGAAATAAAAAAAATACAATAATAATTTATCATTTTATGGTCTAGACATAGCATTAGATATTTTATTACTTTTAACAGCATTCCCTAAATTGATTCTCAATTAATACGTCATTCATAATGAACCTGTCAATTACATAAAGGGAGGTAATTAATACTGGCAGGTTTAAGGCGCGTGTCCGTTTACTCTAATTAGTGTTTATATGTCATGTCATAATGTCACTGTTACAATTATGTACACGTGTTGTAAGAATATGACAGTGTGTTACATATTTTTAATGCGTTTCTTTAATTCGGAAATGAGAAAAAAACAAGCGTTGAACTTTGTCTTTTTACTGTAAATAAGGTACAAAATAAAGACTTTGACCTTAAAAAAGATATGTTTAAAGGCATACATATACATGATTGAAGAAATCTACACCCTGACATTTTGAAAAAAAAATATCAGTGTTCCGGGATGGCTTATTTTTTCAGCCAATATCGCGGCGAAGAATATGGGTGACTTTAATATTTTAACGGATGCATCGATTTCTTGCTAAACATTAAAGGCACATTAAGCCATTTTATTCTTTCTGTAAGCATTTTAATTATGTTGTAATAATGAGTTTAGAACATGTAAAAACATGTTTATCACCTAAAGGAAATAATTTATGATTAAAAAAATCAAAATGTAAACAAAACGGTATTTTTTCTACATTAACTTCTATACAAAATGCCAACTCACTGTATCTGCATGCACTAAATGCAAAAACGCAAATAAAGCATAGTCAATGTGTAACATTTCTAAAAATTGTTAACAAGGCATGCACCAACGATATAGAGATTTTAAATATTTTTTTTTATTCTTATAGCTGTATGCCTCAAGACGAGCCAAATATTTCAGGAAAAATCAACTTTAAGAAAAATGAAGTAAGATTTTAAGAAGAGTAAAATACAAGTTATGATTTACAAGTACAAATGTACGTGTTAAATGCAATAAAAGACTGATTTTGGAGAAATTTCTATCGCATGAGTAACACAGTAAACATTATTTTTGCATATTTTGTCCTTTATTTGGCAATTTAAGTGGATTTAAAGTGCCAAAACAATGTGCAAGCTACATTGTTAAGATGACAATACTTTATTTGTTGTAATACATTTTCAAAATTTTCATGAAAACTAATATGAATCTTGCATGGTGCTGCTTAAATGGGTCATTAAATTTTATTTTAAATTCATATTGCCGTGAATCTTTAATTTATTTTTAGATATGATTCGAAATGCGGAAGCTTATATATTCACACGTTTGAATGTAAACAATTGAATTAAGAAAAGTCGGTCACACACACATAATCATTTCCAGGAAGGTGTTTCATCAAGTTGTAAGAAATGCGAACAATATGAAACTTCAATGAAACCACAACCTTAATTTACTTTGTTTCCCATTGATTCACTATTCAATACACTAGCTATTTAACCGGAAGTTAAATGAAGTCACAAAACAATATCATATTTGCGTTTCCGTTTGTTTAAAATCATGACATATTCATTCATTGTAAACAAGTTGCTTTCCATTCATATATCAAGCGGCCTTGGCTAGTTTTTTTTTATCAGAAAAACAATAGATTTTCTTCACTATTGTCTAAAATTTCCATTTCCTGTTTAGGCAAATTACGAGCATAAACCGAAATTCTCGTACAACTTCGGATTATTCCAGTACCGATGAGCATAGCCGAAGATCTCCGAAAGACACAGTAAGCCTCACGAAGGTCACGAGGGAATAAAACAAATTAGTGAGATAATATTTTGATTTGATCGAGTATTAATGTTAATAACGTTTAATTCATAATTTAAATTGAAAATACCGCATATAGACATAAAATGGTACCCTGCTACCTCCCGGGTCGGTGGGGGTTGATAGAGCGAGCCTCAATCATATTTAACTGGTCTATTAGCCGACCATCTCTGAACTTTGGAAACTACGAGGGCTACAGATTTGAATCATTCTTATTCATTATTTATAAATTGCTTTCTTGTAAAACTCAGTTTATGCTAAAAAATATAATACGTTTGTAAACATATTGCTTATCTGTGAGATAAACACCCTTTAAATAAAATATGCAAACAACTTATGAACGCTTAGAAATGTTTAATATACCTAATAAACAGTTTTCCGTAACTTCAAATGAAAACTACTAAACAGGGTCTTTCAAATATTCTATTTGAAAGACCATGTACTAAACTACCGTAATACGAAACATCTAATCAGCTTTTTTTCTTTTTTATAAAAAACAAATTCTTTTAGTGTTCGAGGCGTACGATTTTATTTAAAAAAATATATACAACTATAATTAAACATGAATAAAATTCGATAAAAAGCTTACCTTAATCGGGTTAATGTGGCATTACGATCGTCTTAATGTGATTTTCCGCAAATGAAAGTAATTCGCGCACAACTCTGAGTTAAATAACGAAGGGGAGCAATAAACACCTTGTTTCATACCCCAAGGTGAACACGTATTATGCGTAATATGTTTATTAAGAAGTGTTGCACCTCTGTCAAAATGTACAATATTCGGTAATTGGACGGTAAATAATAATCGTCTACCCAATTCGAGAAAGTCTAGGCAGTAGGTCTGCCGGTGTCTGTTCAGTGTTGTTGTCAACCGATTAAAACACATGGCGACGCGTGGGTAACGTATTTTCCTTGTACGAACTAGTTGCTGTCCAGTCCTTAACATATCATGTACCCAAACTTTAACGGATATTATGTTAAGCAAAAGAAAACATGACACTCCGGTAATATGTACCATATAGAGCCCTTAGTATAGCGACGTAGAACATACAACGGGTCATATAACTTACAACTCAAAATTGTAGCATATGGATAAAGTTATAGTGTAGTTAATAATTTGATTGGCATATTTTCTATTTTTGTATAGTAGAACTTATCATATAGATATTCTTATCAAATATTTTATGATAAAAAATGTAATAGAAAAATCTATTTTCTGCTATATAAATGTATTAGATATAATTATAATCGGATCATGTACCTCACACTTACCAAGTCAGGTCAAGTCAAATAGTTTATTGGCATAAACATTTTACACGTTCATCGCCAAGTTATATGAATGGCGGTTTATAATTTAACATAAAACATTGCATATACAATTACAAATTTTGTAATAAATACATGTACAAAACATACATAATATTTAAGTACAGAAAAGTATGGTGATGGATTTAACATAGCTATATAATTACAGGCAAATAACAGTGAAACACAAAGAACAACATTGATTTTCAAATTAATATTGTTTGGAAATAAAGAAAAAAATATTAACAGAAAACTAGACAGTATTTCTTTTTTCAAATGATAAGTGAATATATTTAGCTAATTTTATAATAACGTTTTTAGAAGAAGCAGTCATTATACTTTTAAATTTGTTTATATTTGGCCAAGTATAATAGTATCTTGGTAAATAAAGTGCTCTTAAATCAGAATAATATGGACATATCAATAACAGATGATACTCATTTTCAACCACTTTCATATTACATTTCACACATAATCTATTGTTTCTATCTATATTTCTGAAGCGACCTTCCTCTATAGCTAATCTATGAGCCGAACATCTAAATCTTGAAAGGGATTTTCTATGTTTATCATTTGTTATAATACTAAGATATTTTTCATAACCAAAATCAGTTTTAATTTCTTTATAAACTTCTAATTTTCTAGATACACGCAGTTCAGCATACCAATTTTGCATATTTTGATCTTTAATACGTTGTATAATACTATTTAATTGAGAATTATTTAATACTAAGTTTGGATCCCACAAATATTGTAAACCAAGCGAATTTAACAAACGTTTTACATTTAATGTCCAGGCATTGACTAAATTATCATTCTGGTCTTTTAAATACATAATTTTATACATAAGTGTACCTTGGGTTTTCCTAATTCTAGACCAAAATTTTATTATTCTGATATTACGAATGACTGATAATGGAAATTTACCCAATTCTCCATAATCGGCAATATTTGTTGTTTGTTGACGAACTTCTAAAATCTGTTTAAGGAACTTAAGATAAACGCGCTCTATGTCTGGGCTATTATGAAAACCCCAGATTTCACATCCATATGTCAATATTGGTAAAACCATTGATTCAAAAAGTTTAATTTTTTCCGTAACATCAAGATTAACTACATCAAAAAGAGAATTCAGTGAATACAATGCCTTTGTCGCTTGATGGGACAATACCTTTTGAGTTTGATAGTAGCTTCCATTTGCTGATAATGTGACACCTAAATATGTAAATTTTTGTACAACCTTAATTTTTTCATTATTATAAAAGAACTCAACGTTATCATTCCTGTTACCGGTTTTAAAAACCATTGTGGCAGTCTTATCAATATTAACAGTAAGTCCCCATTCAGTACAGTATTGGTTTAATTTGTTAAGAAGTAATTGTAAACCTTCATGTGTATATAAGAAAATAAAACAGTATCATCGGCAAATAATAACAAAAATATCTGCAATTCATCTAGAGTAAAAACATCAATTGCTTCATTCTCCATAAAATCATTCATATCATTGACGAAAAATATAAATAGAAGAGGAGAAAGGGGTTCTCCCTGTTTAACGTCCATATAGCTATCAAAATAATCAGTTAGTGACCCAGAAGCTCGAACACATAATTTAACACTATTATACATACTTTGAAATATTTTGATAATCTTACAAGAAATTCCATAAGTTATCATTTTATACCAAATACCATTTCTGTAGACAAGGTCAAATGCCTTTTGAAAATCAACAAATGCTGAATAAACCTTTCTTTTTTCATGTTTAATTACCATAAACTTCCATTATAATTATAATGTTTTTATGTTTTCTTGTCACATAATTTTTATGATAATTAATATCAGCTTAATCATTCATGGTATTACAAACCGTCCACCATAGACCAATTCACTTTAAGGCAATCAGAATCACGTGTTTTGTTGTTGTTGTTGTGATACAGCTATATTCACAATGTTTTCATTTCAGGGGTATTAAAAATATTTTAGTTCAAATGTTCATGTACTTATATGAAAAGAAAAGATCTGTTTTGCATTAAAGAACTTGATACAGCGCACAACGTATATAGCCTATGCGGGAGCTGTATACATTGACTGTAATACCGTATACAGCTTACACCGAGTACTGTAATACCGTATACAGCTTACACCGAGTACTGTAATACCGTATACAGCTTACACCGAATACTCTTAGCCGTATACGTTAAGATGCTGCATATCCCCGTATACATGTGTAGTTCTTTTTTGTTAGATAACCAAAATGTTGATTGTATTAATTTATTTTTTCGTTCAGGCTGCAACCACGATTACGTCGACGTCTACATAAGACTACGAGCAAAAACGCCTTTCTTAAAAACAGTCAGGTTTTTAATGACACTTTGTATTCATACTGTATATACCTAGAGTGTGTATAGTTTAAAAGTGATCATATCTTCTCTGTGTGTACTCAAAAATGTTTATTTTACATTTAAAATATGCCGTATAGCAATACTCACTAAGTTTGACCATAATAAATTATAAGAAAAGCATTTTACATAAAGCAGGAAAATATGTATATCAAAAAGGTATGCCGCGATACCTTAAGGTCACGCTATAGTTATCCAAGTTTTGGTTGACAACAAACAGTACTTTTAGATTCTTTAAATTCTTTGAATTTGAAGTCCCCTTGTGATGGAGGGGTTGCCTGTTAGGGTTGATGCATTAAACATTGCAGCCACGTTTTTCCTTGTGTGATCGTAAGAGGCGACGAAATGGGTTTAGAGGTTTCGAATCTATCCATTTTTTAGCTCCAGCAGGTGAGGTGGTTTTGATCACTGGTTTTGCTTTAAGTTTGTAACACAGGAGCTAGCCAAAATCATCTTTCCTGTTTCGGCGCAAAATAACCTTAACTGTGTTGATGCGCCTTAAAGAAACAAACAAATATACAAACCTGAAATTTAGGAATAAAAAATACAGTGAAACATATGCAGAATAGCCTTCTATATAACACTCATCTCTTTACAACAACAGTATTCATCGTTCTAAAAGTAAGAAGTAAGACTTCATAATAAATTTAACCTCTCTGTCTCAACACTCAGCAACAAACCAAAAACCTACCTATAATGGGTAGGTACAATGAGGTACAAAGGTTACTCAGTCTGTACTAACTAATTTTGCACTTGTATAACTTTAACCATTAAACTGCTGTCGTCAGAAAAGATTAGGTTTTACCACTTCGTAGAGCAACGGCAGAAGCGAATCTCGCCCCCCCCCCCCCCCGAAAAAAAACAAAAAAACAAACAAACAAACACGAACAAACATAAGAATGAATTTAACCTTTCTAACAGCAACACTTTTAAGCAACAACCAATGGGTTTGCCTCCAAAAGGTTGTTTCTCCGCAAAGGTGGTGCTGTACTATCATAAAGCGAATCACGGAGATAGATTTCTTGGGTCGCAATATCAATCTCTGGGTGAAAAGGAGTTTATCCTGGTTCTTGCTTTTTTCCGCTTGTATACCATACTTATAAAGACTTGATCGTTGTTTTTTAAGTGTAAACTTCCGGAAAAGATTAAACAAGTATTAAACTTTTAAATGAAGGAGAAAAAAATCACTGCTTTTTATATTATACTTCCTTATTTTATGTAAGAAATAAAATAATCGACATTTTCCGCGTTTTTATCACCTTTTGCGTATTTATCTTTATCTTTACAGGACCAACAAATACCAACTCGGTTATTTCAAAATCAGTAAAGGACATTGATTCAAGGATTGTCTATTTCTTTTAATGATATATACATTGTATGATATATACATTGTATATATAATCAGTTCAAAAAAAACAAACGCTTTTATTTAGATTTGGACGTTTTGTCGTCTTCAGAAAAAATGACGTATAAAGTAACAAATGACGCTATGTCCGTTTAACTATACGCTAATCTAAACGTGACGTTAATCCGGAAACAATTTTTTTGTACAATCAAAGAAGAAAGACTATGCAGTCTGTTTTTGGCATCTAAAACATTTAAGAAACAAACCCTTTATATAACGTCTGAATTGTGGGTTAAAGAAACAGTAAACAATTGGATTGAAAACACTGTTCATATAAACCAGTCTAAGCGCGAACTGGATTCCCACATTCAGCTCGATCTCTTCTCCTGTCTTTAACACGAGTCTCAAGATTATCTTTACCACAAAAAATGGAAAGAAACACGCCACAAAGAGAAGAGACACCGCTAGCATCATAAATGTCAGATTTCTTTCAGAAGCGCTGCTCGCGCCGATCTTGCGGCGTCGTTTCCGTTTCCGGAAGTTCTTTTTCTGTATAGTTCTTCGTAGACTGGTGTTATGAAACGTTTGGTCATTTCCGATTGTCACAGCTGGATGACCGTCACATACGGACGCCTTTGCCGCAATCACATTAGAATTATTTCCCGCGTCACTATCAGATATATGAGATTCACTTTTAAAAGTCGTCATGCCAAAGCTGTTATCAGACTCCTCATTGACACAGTTTCCGGTTCCGGTGGCGTTTGGACGTGACCACGTGATGTCACGTCTATGTTGATTGGACGCGTTCTTTGAACGCTTTAGTTTTAGAAGAGTAATGATAATATGTGAGTATGTTACAATAATTGATATCAAACAAACCATGACGAATAAGAAATCAATAGCATAGAATACAGTCACACTGATATTGTATCCTGCATCCCCTCTTGTTGTACAGTAACAACCTATCG
This sequence comes from Ruditapes philippinarum, assembly GCF_026571515.1. NCBI lineage: Eukaryota > Metazoa > Mollusca > Bivalvia > Venerida > Veneridae > Ruditapes > Ruditapes philippinarum. The sequence continues at coordinate 4,531 of NW_026860613.1, read as the reverse complement.
TTGTTTCGTTGCTGACCGGCAAAGTGACATTTACTTCGACTGTTGAGAAGTTTACAAAATTTCGAACAGACAGCAAAAAAGAGCCTATAACTATAACAGTGATTGCGAATTTTGTCGTTTTCACAGTAATCTGTTTAGCAAATGGTTTACATATTTTTCTGTATCTGTCAATTGCAATAATCCATAAGATAAAACAAGAGGTTGCAATCGCCCACAACCCAAAAACATGCGTCAACTTACAAAACACATCTTGGTTATACTTTACGTTCACCACCATCTCTATGATGTTGGGGACTATCATTATACAGACGATCAAGTCCACCACTGCTAGGCAAGTTATCTGTAAAGTTGACGTTGATCGTTTGGACTTAGACGCATAGAAAACGATGGTAAGAATGTTGCCAATAATCCCAACAGCGCCGACGACGGCCATGCAGACGATAACAGGCAGCAGACGATGGAATGTTTCATTTTGCGAATCATCCAGCAATGCCACCATCTTTACCGGAACCGGAAATATAACCTAGCAGAAATAAAGTAATTAACATATATAATTATATTTAGTGTCCAACTTTATTTGTCATCCAATGAAAACGGTGTATTTCTTAAAAATTCTGTGCGTTAATGTTCATAGAAGAACAGAAGTCGATACTATGTCGGATACCGTTCATATTCGACTAATATTTTTCATAGTGATTCATAGAAAATAGTTATTTGCATAAATTTTGCTCATGCGCTTTTGTGGGCCGCTTTTAAATATAAATTAATAAAAAATGACGTCAAAAGGTCAATCTACATTAATTGTGCATTTATTGATAAAGGATATATATGCCGAAAAAGATTCCGCACGTGTAAAAGTTTAAACCAATACAAAAAGTCAATTCATATTTTTTGTTACGAATGTAGGAAATGTTATAAGTATAATTATGTTAGTGTTCATCCGTGCTGTTCTACAGAAATTAGAAACTTCGACGGGAGCAATAGCGACCGGAGAATGTTTCTAATATCTGTAGAACAGTTACGGATGAATACTAACATATTTAGTGTCAAACTTTATTTGGCCTCATTAATATTCACTATATTACGTCACTACCAGTCCGCTTTATTATACCTGAATGGTGGGTTTAGATTGACCTTATAAATATGCATGATTTACGTCACTACGCATGAAGTTGCGTTTATGAGTTTTCATGTGCTCGATATGGAAACATTTATTTTCAACAAACACTTTTATTGAGTTAGACAATTGATACTCAGTAGCTAATATCTGATATGATTTATACATGAATACACTAAATGTCATGTGTTAACACGAGGTCACGAAACGTATTTTCCAAAACTGTCTACCGAAAATAAATGTTTCCATATCGAGCACATGAAAACTCAGCCATATTATGTCGTCCTCCATATTCCCAACCGAAACGCAACTTCATGCGTAGTGACGTAAACCATGCATATTTATAAGGTCAAATTTAAACCCACCGTTCAGGTAATTATTCAATAAAGTTGACTGGTAGTGACGTAATAAAGTGAATATTAATGAGGCCAAATAAAGTTTGACACTTAATATGTAAGTATTCATCCGTAGCTGTTCTACAGAAATTAGAAACATTCTCCGGTCGCTATCGCTCCCGTCGAAATTTCTAATTTCTGTAAAACAGCACGGATGAACACTAACATATACATACATTGGCGGATATAAACAAAGTTGACGCTTTAAATTAGCCTACTTTACTTACAATATACTTAAGAGCGACATTTCTTTTTGAAACTCAAGTTAAAGTTATTTTCCATAATATTTGACTGTTGAAACAAGTTTCTTTTTTCCTACCATTTCTTGGAACATAAAACATAATAAATCAGATTTTTGTTTTAATATTTTAAACTCCGGTTCTTAATAGTAACAAATGCACTTTAACCCATACTGTGAATCGGGCGACCCATGTTCGATTCCCGGACGGTGTAGGTCACCTTATTTGTGATTGGTCAATCCTTTCTACGGTCATTTGCACGCTACCTCTGCTCTGGCATGTACAGAAGTTCCTTGCGGAAGTGAAGGCAACTAGTACTGGTAAAATGGTGGATAGTCTGGTGCGTGACTGAACTGTGCTCTGGTAAATTTGATGTGGCTTACTGCCGTGATCGTGATCCCTTCATTCATGTATTAATAAATACAATCGATTCTGACTTAAAAGAGATGTACACTATAATAAGCAATCAAAAAAATTAAATCGTACCTGTTTCAATCGATTAAAAACCAACTAAATGAAAATATTCAGAATTACGTTTGTATAAATAATGACAATATTATAACTTCCATGTCTTGAAAGTATACAGAATTTCGTGTGTTTAAATAACAACAATGTCCATGTCTTTTTATCACATGTCTTGTTTGATTTAACAAGTATTTATTTTCCTTGTTTAATTATAAACATAGTGTAAGAACATTATCACAACCAACATATACATGTACGTAAATCACACAATAACTTTCTGTAAAGATAAAGAACAGAACTTTATTTCTTTGATTTGCACAAAGTACGTCATGATATGTAACATAACAAGTTTATTTCATAGGAATAAGTCAATTCATTACTATAAAAGAAAATACATGTATATTTCATGCTTTATAACCGTGCTTCTTTTATAAAATACGTTGCTAGCACTTTTTCGAACGAAATTCAAAGTGCGTTTTTCACATGCCTTTATATTGTGAAAGAAATAGAGGAAAAATTGTTTGTTTTGTATGTAAGAACAAAATATGTCTCACAGAGTTAACACTAGATGCAATATCTTTTTAAGGAGACTATTTTGAGAGAGTAATGCGAAACCATAAGACTCGTATCACTTAAAACAGTGTGTATCTTGAAAAAACAAACAAACAAAAAACAATGATTTTATGTGTGAGTCATTTCAGTGTCAAAGAGTGATTACAACAATATTTATTTACATGTAGTATTTTTGTCCAGTGCTGCAGATGTAGAAATGGTGCTGCACGTGTGCGTTTTATTTCAATTACATTCGTTAGTAAGTGGTTTCGATGCGTTCTGTCACGTGTTAGCACATAGCAGAAACGTTTATGAAACGCACTTAACAATAGGTATAGTAAATGGTCGCGTCCAGATTGAAAGACGGACAAGGATGTCATGGATTAAGAAATGTGTCATTTACTTGCGAAGCTATTTTTCTGTCTTGGAAAATAGATAATGTCAGTAGATTCAGAACCGCTTCAAAGTGACCATTTTTATCGTACTTACGCTCCGCGGGGCGCTATGCATAAACAAGACAGAGTAGTGGTGACTTCCTCCTGCGCCCCGTGGTTACTTTGTTATATTTTTGTGTTTTCGTATGCGAAAATATGACCCATAGAACACTTTCCTTGTACAAGGGAAATAATAGATTTGAACAATATTTGTCGTGCATTGGAGTTTCTTCTCTTTGTATGTTGTATCTATTGACAAGACGACCGATATAACGTTATTTATCATTTGGGGAAAATATAAAAGGTCAATTTAGTTTTCAGTTTTTCATGATGACTTTATTATCAAATGATGCTATATTTGTAACAAAACATAAGATCTCCTTAAAAAAACTTCCTGCAAAAAACAACATATATGTGATTTTTTTATAATTAAGCAGATAAATAACTAGGTCAACTTTTACCGTCTCAAACAACAACGCAAATTAACATGAAAATTAAACTTTATGGACACGTAGAAAAACAAGTGACTAGATTCATTATACATGCATGTAAGACATATACAATAATGGAAGATATCATTCATGTACACGCTATGCTTCCTTTTAAAAATAATGTTTTCTTTAAATTTATTTACTGAAACAGAGTAGAACAGGCGAAACGAAACATTTATTTAGAAAGTTTGCAAACGCTCATTCATACATGCTTTTCTGGATAGGTATTCTATTGGCACTGTTGTATAATTTCAGGATAGTAAATGTACTTTATTTTGATGTAATTTTTAGATATACTATTCTATTGATCTAGAAGCTGCCACCAAATGAATTGTTCCTGTTTAAATTTAATGCTCCGCCAATGGTGCAATCGGATGCCCCGCCTATGGGACAATTGGATGTGCTGTCTCTGGGGCAATTAGATGCCACGCTTTTGGGGCAATTGCATGCCCCTCCTATTGGGCAATTAATTGCCTCGCCTAAGGGGCAAATTAGAACCTATCTCGATAAAATAGAAACATTTGGTTCAATGAATAAAACATTTTAAAATACAATGTTAGGAATTTGATTTTCATTCTGTTTCAGTGAACAAATATGTATAAACTAAAATGCAACAAAGGTACATCTAATTGGCGACTTATATACAATCAAACCTGTATTCGATGGGGAAAGCGGATAATGCTTATAGTATTTATTCAAAAGCATATATAAAAACATTGTCTTTTTAAATCAATTTGGTATTTTCATATATTTATATGGTCTCGACGTAACAAGAATAAAAGTTGTGGCAAAATGGAACACCTTACGCGTTTTTTACTGCAACCTGACCCACAAAGGC
>NW_026860612.1:42500-44308 GCF_026571515.1 Ruditapes philippinarum | reverse complement strand
GCTTTTGTGAAAATGGCTTGTTTTTCAAATTGCTATAAAACTATAAAACTGCTTCAATACTAATCAAACTTGGCACAAATGTTGACTGGACCATTGCCTTTGTAACAACATGCTCAGGCTTAAATTTCCTGTTACAATGGCAACGAGGGGACATATCAAAATTGCCAAAAATCACAATTTTGAGTTGATTACCTTATGATCGATCTTGGGTCATTTTTAGCCTCTCACAAGTCCAAAATTTTCTTGGCGATGAGGGGGACTGCCGCCCCCTTTACCCCCCCCCCCCAACAAAAGGGGCACATCCCCCTTCTGGCAACCCCCTGATGCATCTTTTTGATGGGGGCGCGCCGAAAAAGTGGTCGCTTTTTTATTCTGGCAACCCCCTGATGCATCTTTTTGATGGGGGCGCGCCGAAAAAGTGGTCGCTTTTTTAACAACATTTCTCAAACGAAAAACAGTCTTTGGGGGGGGGGTCGAAAGTGCGTTGTTTCGCGTATATATGAGGTTAAGGGTTAAAGTGTTAATTAACTTAATTTTCAAGCACTACGTGGATGCAAAAATAGGCTAATCTACGGCGACCAATGAGAACCTACATGTACAGTAACCTGAGACAATATGAGATGGGAATAGCCCAGTCTCAAAGGGCCGGCCTTTCAAGCCGTCAATTTCTGTGTTCTTTCGTCGTTGTCCCTGCCTTATTTGTTGGGCGACTCCCATTGGCTTTGGTTGGGTCATCGGCAGTTGGTCGGCAGGTACAAGTTCTCACAAATGTATCTGAAGGAATCAAATATCCATATACATACCAGTATAGCTACACTTTGTTTACTAAACTGACCTGGGTATATAATAATGCATAACCCTAACAGAATTCTGATGTTGATATGTTAATTTTATCAGAAAGTTGAATCATATACGATATGAACTGTTAAGTGATTATCACGACATCGAAAAGGAATTCATTTAAATATTTGATCTTTCCTTTTCATTTAAATATTTGATCTATCATTCTTCGAAGAAGGCGCGTCCTTATGTATTCATTATGACAACTGTACATTGTATATACGATTATATTACCGGTGAATAATGATGTTTCTAGAAATGATAATGATATTGATGGGGATACGAGTATATCATATAGCTAATGATGATTATCACTTATGCTGACTAATGATGAATACTGTCGATTAATAATAATTATTAACATACAAAAGAAAAAAAAGAAAAATATAACGAGATTGACCCGAATATTTAGCCAGTTCGTTAACAGTATCAATTGCTTGCACTCGAGTATATTATCTACGGGGAAAAAAAAGAAACTTCCCCCCGTTTAAAAATCAAAATGTCAAATGAACTACATACAGTCAGGCGCTCGAGTATGCGTCCGATAAAACAAATGCCAGAGAATACAGCACGATTTTCACGGGCATGCAGGGACCAGTACATTCGTGTATTTTTTTATGAAAACTTTCATTGTAATTTTATAGACTTTTATGTCCAAAAGAAAAAGACGTTGATTTTTTCTTCTGTTTTTCTATAGTTTTGATATGCCTAGAACTCCGTATAATTTACGCGAACGTGCGACTGGCATGTTTAATGTTGAAATGACGATGAATGTCGTCGCTATGAATATATTGGATGTTCTTCTCGTGCTATATATTCGACACTTTAGGCAACGTTTTCAAGCAACAGGGCATACAGAAGATCGACCACGTAGTGGACATGGACGTCGACCATACGTTGGTTGTGTTTTGAGGCGACGCCGCCATGTATATCGTGTTAATTGGACACGCACATACCAACGCTGGCTT
>NW_026860612.1:0-37500 GCF_026571515.1 Ruditapes philippinarum | reverse complement strand
GCCCTGTGACCTACATATGCAACAGACCGGAACCATTTGAACAACTTTGAAAGGGGACCACCCAAGGATCATTTCTGCAAAGTTTGGTTGATGTGCAGTCATTGGTTTCAGAGGAGATGTTGTTTATGTGAAAAGTTGACGACGCACGACGACGGACGACGGACACAGGGCGATCACAATAGCTCACCCTGAGCATTGCTCAGTCGAGCTAATAAGACATAAAAACAAACCTCGAAAGAATAGTACAGTGTTATACCCTTAACCTGCTGATGGCAGCTGAATTTACTTATTCCATCAGTTCTGGCCAAGATCAGCCAGCACATCTGTGCAATCTGATCATGGTCTGCACTGTTTGCTATTAGGTAAGTACATATTTTGAAACTTTCCCTAAAAATTATGAAATGTATTGTCCAGAAAGAAGAATTAGAATGACAAAGTCCATTTATCATATTTATCATGGAAAACATAAAAGATTGAAAGAAATGGGAGAAATTACCATTGTCAGGTTTTTCTGTATCATCTCCATCGCTGCTTTCATCACTTACAACATACGTTGACATTAGATTACCGAGAGCACCTGCAGCTGTAACATCAGGTACGGTTGAAGATGTACTTCCTGTTACTTTCTTAACTGACTTATTGTTGTCATCTTCATCTGAATCACTTGAATCAGAATCTGGTGAAACAAAGAATGTCAAAAAGTGTCAATATTACAACAAAATAAATATAAATAAAGTTTAGCCTCAGAAGAAACATATTTGAAGTCATACTCAAATGAAAGTCAACTTATAACAGCATGCCAGACTAAAAACAAAGAAGAACCTTTTCAAAGTTCATAATCAGAACATGTGAACTTAAAACAGAATACTTTCAATAATTAATGATGAGGTATATACTCTTTGTAGTTAAGTTGCACATAAAATGTTATCCAAGTGAAACACCAAAAGCAAAGATGAAAAGGCTGGCCCACTATTTACTATTCTTCATATGTCAAGCTTCAAAATGTACACCTTTCAAACAAAATTAAATATTATTGGATGCTTGTTTAACAAAATTGATACTAGAGTAGAAACTACATCTTTGACCTGTACTAGAGTACATCTATGACTTATATATAAGCCAGTTGTGGTATTCACACTTACCTGAGCTATCTGCAGCAAAGAACATACTTAATGACTCTGCAGCTTCCCTCATCACATTATCTTCACTAGTACCCTCCTTAGCTTGTTTATTTACAGTACACCCATCTGCGTCTGGATCTGCAAACATAACACACGCTCATGTTTGAACCCTATTACAAAGATTTACAGTTAAGAAAGCAAAGATTCTGTAACTCTGCATTGCTGTTTTAATATAAAACATGAATAGTAGAAATCCGCAAAACCAGATTTAACTGAACCAAATCCTCAGTAAAGCGGACAATTTTCAGGGTTCCGAATTTTTCAATTCTATTTTCATTGTATAAATTCAAAATTCTCACAGAACTGGGAACTCAGTATCAGGATACTTGCAGACAACTTTCAAAACTGGATATGCATGCATCAGTATTTGTCAGTGATTGTTACTTCACTGTACCCAATTAAGTAATTATCCTAATATATTGACAATTTTCCTTAATCACCATTATACAAGTTATATGTCATTTGACTGTAAAAAAATATCTCATTTATTTATGTAATCATATCTTATGTCCTCACAAGTGAACTAAGTGATTTAAAAACCTGTGGAGACCATAATTATGTAAAACCATCAATATAAAATTTGCAGTTCTAGTGCTTGCAAACACCAGTCCTGTAAAATGTTGGATTTTCATAATCAGAAGAAGTGAAAACTCTACAATCCATCTAAAGTTATAAGAAATATAAGGTCATATTTTGTATGATTCAAAGCCAGAGTGAACACTAAAGCATGTCTGCTGTTGACAAAGGCATAACAAAACTCAATTTCTACAATGAAGTTTAAGAAAAACCAAAAACCACTACCATTAAGTTTTCTTTTCATATCATTTTGCTGGTTACCATCTGCTCTATTGTTACCTCTGCCAGGCCCTCTATCACGACCACGCCCCCTGCCACGCCCTCTTTTATTATCCTCTCTCCTGTGCATTTTTCTGCATTATACAAAATAATTTATTGTACCAGATATACATTTTCAGAATAGTAGGAAATAAATGTTTTATAGTGTGATGGAGAATAATTATAAAACATTTATGATAAAAGGGGGAAATAAAATTTTATAATCATGAAACAATTAAATTTGACTCAAGCTGTTCATGTTAATAAATATCTACTGTAAAACATTTTTCATCATAAAAAATATGGAGTGGAGGCAAAAGGTTTAAGTGGGGGATGGGTCTTTTTTCTGTAAATTTTCTGTTTTTCTGTTTAAAAACAAAAACCAACATAATAATGAAAAATAAAAGTTCACTTCTTACAAATAAACATGAAAGGTAATGTTCAGCAAAATCTGTAGGTCTCAAATTTGCAAGAAGGTTATTTGAACCACTGCATTAACCAAGCCAGGCAATACATTCATTTTAATGTTAACAATACATAATATATCTCGTAATCTAAAATACAAATCAATTTTTATATTTATGTTAAATAACAGTTAAGCAAATAAATGATTTCTTACCCAAAATATTTCTCCTCAATAACTTCCCCTCTGGCTATACGTTCTGCTAGTATGGCTTTCTTCTTTTCAATATTTTCTGCAGTTGGGAAATTCCTGCCAAGACAGACATTGAATGGATATATTTACAAGCATAATGTAAAATTTGTATCCAATTATATGCCTTTGCCTGTGTTATGTAATTTTTTCATTTACACAATTATTTACTTTACAGCTGTAGAAACAAAATGTTACAGAATAACTCCGAGTTATTTCCCTCTTGTTAAAAACGCCAATATATCATTATCTTATATTATTATACATTATATATCATTCTACATTATATATCATTTCTTCTATCTTATTATACATTATATATCACTATCATAGATCATTCTACATTATATATCACTACTTCTATCTTATTATATATAATATATATCTATCTTATATCATTATACAATATACATGATAATTTTTATCATTTTACAAAGTACATACTTCTTCCTCTCGTCGATCCATTTTTGTATATCTTCCTGTGACTCCAGGGACCATATCTTCTTTGCCAACCCAGTGTTATGATGCTACAGTTCAAAATTAAAATTTAATGCAAATAGAAAATTCAAACAAATGTATACATTCACTTTATAAATGTAAATATAATACTGTCCGTTATTTACTGTCTGCTATTTTCCACCTTTTAACAATTGCACAACCATAACAACCATAACAAAACATATAGGCATTTTTTTTCTTTGGTTTTTAACCTCAAGAAATAAAAGCCAGGATTAGGTAGAATATCAATTCTATTGTAAACATGAAAATTAATTCCAATATTATTAGAGTTTGATAAAATTATCAAAATTCATGTCCATAAATCTTGAGCATTAAAACTATATACAAATACTAGTCCAGAGGTAGACCGGCTTACCAGTTTTATATGTAACTGTACCAGCTTTCCCGCAGCAACATACGTACAGCCTTCTTTTGGACACTATAATAAAGAGGAAACAATGGAACATATACATTTCCTCAACAGAAAAATATTGGGGATACATCAATATCGTCTCTATTGACAACAGCTCTAAAATTTAGTATGCAATTTGGCGATAATTCACAGTAAATACATTCAAATGTGGAAACTAATACTTTTGGGAAAATAATGGCTATGCAAACTGATAAAGTAAAAGAAAGCAAATGAATGTGCTCTAGTTAATGCAAGATCCAATCATAACAAAACTGTAATCACAAATTTCTCCAAATTTTAATTTGATGTACAAAATTCACAATTTCAATGGTATAGGTCATGCTCTCAAATTACTGATTAAAACTAGTGATGTTCCAATTGTCGCAAGTCGTCGATAATGAGTTACTGTTATGTAAAGCGATTCTGGCGGTAATTTTCTTTTAGGAACACCTCGCCAATTGCAAAAAAATCATCTCAGAGACAATTTGGAGTTAAACAAGATCAATATGTGATGTAAACAATAGTAATTTAATGTGATGTGAATGTTATTATTTGACATCCATTGAAAAATAAAATCTATTTCGTAAAATTAGGACAATTTAAGGTTAAAACTGTGTTGAAAAGTGCTAAATGAAGTTCTTGTTACTGAATATAATCAACTGCCTTTGGAAGAAATGTTACTTCCCTATTTCTTTTAAACGCGACTTTATTCGAAAAGTTATCGATTATGTCCCATCTGATTGAACCGATGATCGATTGTGACAAATTTCATTTGATTTCCATCACTAATTAAAACAGTGGCTGAATGAAGATGTGTAAACAATATTGATGGCAGACTCACCTTTTGATGTTGATCTAAATGAAGTTTATACTTGTCCTCATCTTTATATCCCCTGTCACACGAGTCACAATAAAATCTGTTGTTCTCAGGTAAATCCCTTTTATCTACCTTCTGAAAACAAAAAATATTTAATTTACATTTTTTGTAAAGACATATATCTATTCTAGATTGATTGTAAATTTGTAATAAAAGCCTAGGAGCTGATTTAAGTCACATTTGAATTCACTTTGTAGTATTGTTGTGAAGTGAATTCCTAAACATATCTTAACTCTGTCAACACTAAATATCTCAAATGAACTATTCTCCTTTTTATCAATATTGACAAAACCATACATAATTGCCAGAGAAAATTTATAAATAAACAATGACTGTCTAGCAAACAATGCAGACCAAGGTCAGACAGCATAGATATGTCAGCTGTCTTGGTGTGCAGTGGATGCATACATGGAAACAGTTCCTGCCTGGGATTAAGCAAATGGTCTTAACTGAAATTGTAAACCTATAATTTCTTCAGGAGGACCCAGTACAGGAAACAGACTCCAATAAGCATAAAGGTTCCATCATACACCTCTTCACGAATCTGTACTTCAAAGTCGAGCTGTCATTCACTGTGATTCAGTGCAAACTGCAAAGCATATCAATGATATATTGATTTGTGTAATTTGAATGTTACCTTTTTGTCACCTTGGTGTCTTCCTTTTTGGAATCGTGGCCTCTGTTGTTGGTTCCCTGGTGCTCTAAAGAAGTTCTGGAGGGTGGTTCCAGCCATTGGTCGGTTTGGAGGTCTATTGAACATTTGCCCTGGGTGCTGATTGGGTCTTGGACCCTGAATATTTTTGTTGCTGATGATAAGGTCCCTGAAACTGACTTTGATTACCATGAAAAGGCTGGTTGTTTTGGAACCTTGGTTGTCCATGTGACATTCCAGGTGACATCCCTTGCTGTTGAAGCCCCATTCTAGGATTTTGCACATCCATTCCTTGACGTGGAGATCCCATGTGTTGGTTAAATCCCCTTGGTTGAAAGTTTGGTCTCTGCAACAGCAAGGAAATATGCAGTGATTTTTCTTACTTGATTGGGAAGAGGCCTTAGCCTTTTGTTTTTGGGAAAATTTATCGCTAAAATTGCTAATTTGGGAAGTAAATAAGCAGGTTTAAGTTAAGATATTTGGGAAAACTGCATGATTTTGAAGAAAATTTCAATTGGGAAGAGGCCCTTTTTCGGAGTCTGTTAAATAAGCAGAAAAGTCACTGATATGAATGACCTATTTTTGGACAATATATACATGAATTATAATATGAACATTGCAAACTATGTATGAATATATTTTTCCGTTTAAAACTTTGGAACCAATCTGTAAAGCGCTTCACTCAACCAGTATGGCCAATATAGGCAAAAACAGATGCAATAACTATTAGACGGCGGGCTTGTCCGACATAAACAGTAACAAGACCGTAACGTCTTCTATATTGGACTAGATTAGCCACTGCTAATGCTTGTCTGTTGCAATTTAAACAAACATGCAATAAATAAAAATCTACCTGTCCTGGTGGCGATCCAAACCTGTTTATGTTTGGTCTTTGATGCTGATGGGGTGGGGGACCCCTTGTCATTGGCTGTGACCAGTTTTGAGCCTGAAACCCCCATGGGTTGTTTCGCTGCATGTGATTATTCGGCTGCATGATATATCTGCTTTAAAGAACAAGAAATCATAACAAAAGTAACTATTTATGCTTTATTTACCAAGAGTCGTGGGCATTTCTAAAAATAGACCAGTGACGTATGATGACGTCACAGGAACAAGCATGGAAATTACCAGAAAATGTTGAACTATTTGTATTTTGCACTGTCATGATCTTTAATGCATCTCTTAAGACTTATTTCCGATTATCTAGCTCATTTTATATAGGTACCATTTTGCATTCACATGCATTTTCCTTTTCCTTGAGTCGTGGCTAACATGTATGTCAACAGTAGTGTAAGAAAACATTGGTCAAATCTCAGTGAACTATTTCAAGTTACCTAACAAATTAATTAAACATCATTATATGACTAGAAACTTCTATCTTTAGCGATTTAGAGTCAGATTTGATTAATTTATTCGGTACTTAACAGTCCTCAATAAGATCTATAAAAGTTTGTAATGAAACTAAAATAAAAAATCAGAGGAACTTTCATTCTGCTTTAAAAATCTTTTATACATTAACAAAATTGTAGCAACAATTGCATTTGATATTTTAATAAAGAATGTGGTTTTCAAATGTTTCCTATTCCGTTAATTTTGCTTTATAAACAAACATAACTAGTTGCAAAAAGACGGAGATACAACAAATGATTTCCAAATTTTATTCAAGATGGATAATGGATCGATAATAGATATAATGATGCCGATGACCAAGTGTTAGTTTATATTTCAATTAATAGTTCAGTGAGACTTTCTGTTGGCCCAATTTTGGCGCGAAATTAAGTCGCACCTGTTCCAAACACCGGAAACCAGTAGGTTGTTGTTGTTGTTGTCAAAAAATGTAAACAAACCCTACAAATGGCCAAATTATTCGATTATTACAGTATTTACAACTTTTTAACAACAAATTATAAGAAATATTAACTTCTAAAATACATTTTTAACCATACAAAAAGTCATTTATGATTTTAACCAACCCACGACTCAAGGAAAACCCACGACTTAAGGAAAAGCAGCCATACTTGTCACTCTCAGAAGTAAATTTGATCATTGAATGTTTTTTACTAGTTCACATAAATTTACTCTGTTGAAAACATAAACCAATTCTTAACTATTTCAATATGATTCCCATGATGTTTGTTTGCGCATCTTAGTAATACATAATATTACCTAGATAACGCTTGTTTCAAGAAAATACTTGGAAAGGCTAACAACAATAAAAAATAAACATCGCGAAAACATATAACAAATTAACAAAACTAGGCAGCGAGAATAAAAAATAAAAATTCTCCTTCAGGGAAAAATCTGTCATAGTGTATGATTTTTATTTTGCTTTTATAGAAATAAACAATTATTCTTATACATAAAAAATAAGAAATTAAATTTACCATGCGATGTTAATATGCTGAGAGAGTAGCTCCCCTTTATCTTAGGTATGACACCACTATAAGTTTAAAGAAAGTAATTATATGTTTAAATAAATATTGAATTAATCATAAACATAAATGTCAATTAATATTTATATATATAAATATTTGTTTCATATATTATATATATGTCAAATATTTAAAAAAAAAGATATTGCAAAAACATGTGATCATTACGAAAATTGATTTAGGATAAGTGATTAAAGAGGGTCCTACTAAACACTGCTAAGGACTGCTAAGGACCGCTAAGGACTGCTAAGGAGCCACAAAGGACTACTAGGGAGGCACAAAGGACCTTAAAATACCTCTTAGGGCATTCTTATAATACATGGTAGTATGTTTAGTGAAAAAAAAATTATATTTTTAAGAAAAAATATTATTTTGGTGCAAATTTTATGAGTTGCCGGACCGCTAAGGACTGCTCAGATATACAAAGGACTGCTAGGGAGGCACAAAGGATCTTAAAATATCTCCTAGGGCATTCTTATAATACAAGGTATTATGTTTAGTGACAAAAAATGTATTATTTAAAGAAAAAATATCATTTTAGTGATAAAATTTATGTATTTGAAGAGTTGCCGGACCGCTAAGGACTGCTCAGGTGCACTAACAACTGCTAGGGAGGCACAAAGGGCCTTAAAATCCCTCCTAGAACATTCTTATAATATATGGTAGTAAGTTAATAGACAAAAATGTATTATTGTAAGAAAATAATAATTATTGTGATAGAATTTATGCTTTCGATGACGTGCAGGACCGGCTAAGGACTGCTCAGGTGCGTGGCGCAAAGGACTGCTAGGGAGGCACAAAATACCTTAAAATATTTCCTAGGGAGGCACAAAGGACCTTAAAATACCTGTTAGGGCATTCTTATAATACATGGTAGTATGTTTAGTGAAATAAAATGTATAATTTTAAGAAAAAATATCATTTTAGTGATAAAATTTATGTATTTGAAGAGTTGCCGGACCGCTAAGGACTGCTCAGGTGCACTAACAACTGCTAGGGAGGCACAAAGGGCCTTAAAATCCCTCCTAGAACATTCTTATAATATATGGTAGTAAGTTAATAGACAAAAATGTATTATTGTAAGAAAAAATATAATTTTTGTGATAGAAATTATGCTTTCGATGAGTTGCAGGACCGCTAAGGACTGCTCAGGTGTGCAAAGGACTGCTAGGGAGGCACAAAAGAACTTAAAATATTTCCTAGGGAGGCACAAAGGGCCTTAAAATAACCTGTTAGGGTATTCCTGTAATACATGGTAGTATGTTTAGTGACAAAAAAATGTATAATTTTAAGAAAAAATATAATTTTGGTGATAGAATTTATGCTTTCGATGAGTTTTGCAGGACCGCTAAGGACTGCTCAGGTGCGCAAAGGGCTGCTAAGGAGGCACAAAAGACCTTAAAATATTTCCTTAGGGAGGCACAAAGGACCTTTAAAATACCTGTTAGGGGCATTTTTATAATACATGGTAGTATGTTTAGTGAAAAAAAATGTATAATTTTAAGAAAAAAAAATAATATTTTTGGTGATAGAATTTATGCTTTCGATGAGTTGCCGGACCGCTAAGGACTGCTCAGGTGCCACTAACAAACTGCTAGGGAGGCACAAAGGACCTTAAAATCCCTCCTAGAACATTCTTATAATATATGGTAGTAAGTTAATAGACAAAAATGTATTATTGTAAGAAAAATATAATTTTAGTGATAGAATTTATGTTTTCGATGAGTTGCAAAACCGCTAAGGTGCACAAAGGACTGCTAGGGAGGCCACAAAAGACCTTAAAATATTTCCTAGGGAGGCACAAAGGACCTTAAAATACCTGTTAGGGCATTCCTATAATAACATGGTAGTATGTTTAGTGGCAAAAAAAATGTATAATTTTAAGAAAAAATATAATTTTGGTGATAGAATTTATGCTTTCGATGAGTTGCCGGACTGCTAGGGACTGCTCAGGTGCACTAACAACTGCTAGGGAGGCACAAAGGACCTTAAAATCCCTCCTAGAACATTCTTATAATATATGGTAGTAAGTTAATAGAAAAAAATGTATTATTGTAAGAAAAAATACAATTTTTGTGATAAAAATTATGCTTTCGATGAGTTGCAGGACCGCTAAGGTGCACAAAGGACTGCTAGGGAGGCACAAAAGAACTTAAAATATTTCCTAGGGAGGCATAAAGGGCCTAAAATACCTGTTAGGGCATTCCTATAATACATGGTAGTATGTTTAGTGACAAAAATGTATAATTTTAAGAAAAAATATAATTTTGGTGATAGAATTTATGCTTTCGATGAGTTGCAGGACCGCTAAGGACTGCTCATGTGCACTAACAACTGCTAGGGAGGCACAAAGGACCTTAAAATCCCTCCTAGAACATTCTTATAATATATGGTATTAAGTTAATAGACAAAAAATGTATTATTGTAAGAAAAAATATAATTTTAGTGATAGAATATATGTTTTCGATGAGTTGCAGGACCGCTAAGGTGCACAAAGGACTGCTAGGAGGCACAAAGGACCTTAAAAATATTTGCTACTGAGGCACAAAGGGCCTTAAAATACCTGTTTAGGGCATTCCTATAATACATGGTAGTATGTTTTAGTGGCAAAAAATGTATAATTTTAAGAAAAAATATAATTTTGGTGATAGAATTTATGCTTTCGATGAGTTGCCGGACCGCTAAGGACTGCTCAGGTGCACTTACAACTGCTAGGAAGCCACAAAGGACCTTAAAATCCCTCCTAGAACATTCTCATAATATACGGTAGTAAGTTAATAGACAAAAATGTATTATTGTAAGAAAAAATATAATTTTGGTGATAGAATTTATGCTTTCGATGAGTTGCCGGACCGCTAAGGACTGCTCAGGTGCACTTACAACTGCTAGGAAGCCAAAAGGACCTTAAATTACTTCCTAGGGGCATTATTATAATATATTGTAGTAAGTTAATAGATAAAAAATATATAATTTTAAGAAAAAATATAATTTTCCTGATAGAAATTATGCTTTCGATGAGTTGCAGGACCGCTAAGGACTGCTCAGGTGCGCAAAGGACTGCTAGGGAGGCACAAAAGAACTTAAAATATTTCCTAGGGATGCACAAAGGGCCTTAAAATACCTGTTAGGGCATTCCTATAATACATGGTAGTATGTTTAGTGTTAAAAAATGTATAATTTTAAGAAAAAATATAATTTTGGTGATAGAATTTATGCTTTCGATGAGTTGCCGGACCGCTAAGGACTGCTCAGGTGCACTTACAACTGTTAGGGAGGCACAAAGGACCTTAAAATCCCTCCTAGAACATTCTCATAATATACGGTAGTAAGTTAATAGACAAAAATGTATTATTGTAAGAAAAAATATAATTTTAGTGATAGAATTTATGCTTTCGATGAGTTGCAGGACTGCTAAGGACTGCTCAGGTGCGCAAAGGACTGCTAGGGAGGCACAAAAGACCTTAAAATATTTCCTAGGGAGGCACAAAGGACCTTAAAATACCTGTTAGGTCATTCTCATAATACATGGTAGTATGTTTAATGACAAAAAATGTATAATTTTAAGAAAAAATATAATTTTGGTGATAGAATTATGCTTTATGATTTTAAACACATACCAAAACATCTATATATAAACATATATTATTACAAAATAAATGCAAGTATACACATTTATGTTTAAGCATATATCACTTATGAAGCCGGTCTCTAACACACATCATAACATCTATATACAAAGACATACCCTGACAAAAATGCAAGTATACATATTTATATAAAAGCACATATCAATAATAAAGCCAGTCTTAAACACATATCAAAACATCTATATACATGAACACAGATCCTGACAAAACAAATTCAAGTTTACATATAAATGTACAAGCACATATAAAAGGATATATATACAAACACATCTCATTATGAATCACATTTTTTCATATACATGTATGTTGAAAATGTGTATATTGGCTGAATAAATTGTCTCTTCTGCACAGTAAATGGACCATCTATGTCAAATAATAAAGTTAACAAGCAATTATCATAGTATTGCAAGCAATCCATAAGTCCCCTACCGGTTAGAACCCCAGCAACATTCTGATGGGCCATTGGCCATTCAATTTTACCAGTGGATGAATGACATGAATGAACCTAAATCTTTTGAGTTCTAAGTTTGTCAATATCACAGTAATGTGTTTAGTTTCCCTGCCTAGTAAGAAAATTATGTTTATACAACCTTGTCATATTATTATGATGTGGGATTTTAAAGTAAATCCTATAAGGAATGAAGAAGTTGGAGTGAAAAATACCAATTTCTTGAAAAAAATCTAAGTTCAAGGGGGAGATAAATCTGGAAATAATCTTGCTAGAGTATTTAACCTTCTCAAAAATGTTGAGTGATAATAAGAAACATATATATGAAGTTTGAAGTAGATGCATTAGGAAAGAAAGAAGTTACTTAAAAAAGACAACATTTTTTTCATAAAAAATTTAAGTTCAAGGGAGGTAATACTGATAATTTTTGTGCTAGAGTTGTAAACCTTGTCACATATGATGTGGTTGATGGCCAGAAACTTATATTTAAAGTTTGAAGTAAACACCTTAAGAAATAAAGAACTTATAGTGAAAAGGCTGAAAAATTTAAATCAGAAATCTTGAATTTCAGGCTATTTGTTGCCATAGCAACCAGAATTTTCAACATAGGAAGAAAAGAAAAAAACAAGATACATACACCAAATCATTCTTAAATCAAATATGCAAACACATTTCCTAAAAAAAACATCAAAAATTCTATGATTTTCTAATTATTTTTTGTTAGAAAAACCCAGAAATTACATGCCGCAGGGAGGCTTTTGTTACATTTTTGGGGGGAATGTTACACTAGATGTTCAAATCTCATAGTTCCTGGGGTTTTTGTTTTAATATAATGATAATAGCTTTATATGCTTTAAATAGTACATAATGTACAATTAATGTAAACAAATAGAACAAATTTCAGGAAAAATATATAGAATTTAGCTCCTTGATCAAGGAGTTTCTTTCTTTTTATATTTCAAAATGAAAAGTTGCATAGCCATTTGAATGAACTGTTCTGAATTAAATAAGAACATTGATAATGAAAGGAAGATTCTTTATTTTCAGATAATGTATTTCCATTGTGTTAAAGAAAATAATCATACAGACAGTAACTTTCTATATATATTTACAAAATAATATATAGTGATATAATCAGATTTATCTTTTTAATAGATATTATACAGACTGAAGTAAATTATAAGTTTTCATAAGCTTGAATTTCTAATTACTAAATACCAACTAATAAAATTTTCATTTAAAAAATTACAGATCTGCTTTTAAATTGTTGTAATTAATTACTACCAATTGATGAAATTTTATGTTTATTTATGTGAAATGTCAGTAACATTATTATCTGAATTATGATTCAGTGTTATAAGTTCATTATTTCTCAGTATTGATAGTTCTCTATGTTAATGTTTCAGTATAAATGGACTGCTGATCATTCATTAAAATTTACAGATTCAAAATATTTTTTTAGGACTTTGTTTACAAACAAATTTTGATTATTATCACTTTTTCATTACTGAGGTCATATCCATATATTAAAATCATTTTTCTTATGATCTTCTTCTATTTCTTATAATAATTAAATTGGTCAAGTGATATGACAATGTGCTGGAATATAAAGGCAAATACTTTATTCAGGGTGGTGAAATATATTTGTTTTTTTTGGGTTGTTTTTTTCATTGACTATATATTTGGCCAATAAAAAATAATGTTCAATAGATCCTTAATTAGACTTAATTGATCTACTGCAGCTTGTACTTAATAATAGGCATTCTCTAACAGAAAGTCCCTCCTACTGTTTTGAAGTATATCACCCTATATTGGCACCCCCACTGGTTTGTAATATATCACACATCCCAATATACAATACACAGCTCCCAATATACAGCTTGTTAACTTCCAATAATGTGCCAGCCCCATCTGTATGTATATAGTTAGGATCCATATCCCACTGTTTTATGAGGGGCTGAAATTGGTCTGTATCCAACTGTTTTATGAGGGGCTGGGATAGATGATTTGTTTATTAATGAAGTAAAAAGAATGATCTTAAAGAATCTAATGTTTTAACAATTGACTAATTTTAACCACAATGTCACTTCAACATTCTATATATCCTATTTCAATAGTTTTCTATGAATATATATCCTGATGAGATTATTTTGTTAAGATTATTCTATTTGATTTTAGTGTGAAATATTTCTATGTACAGTTGCAAAGCTAACTACTTCCTTATCACACAACATAAGAACAAGATAAGTTTAGTGTTATTGTAAAATTAAAAAAGAATCATTTGCTCATTT
Source organism: Ruditapes philippinarum (assembly GCF_026571515.1). Taxonomy (NCBI): domain Eukaryota; kingdom Metazoa; phylum Mollusca; class Bivalvia; order Venerida; family Veneridae; genus Ruditapes; species Ruditapes philippinarum. The sequence continues at coordinate 23,576 of NW_026860612.1, read as the reverse complement.
CTGTTACATCTGTCCACTTCAGTACCTTATTTTGAAAACAAAAAAAACAAAAAAACAAAATATATATATGAGCCGAGTCATGACAAAACCAACAATGGGTTTGCGACCAGCATGGATCCAGACCAGCCTGCGCATCCACGCAGTCTGATCAGGATCTATGCTGTTCGCTTACCAACCCTACTACAAGTAGAGAAATTGATAGCAAACAGCATGGATCCTGATCAGACTGCGCGGATGCGCAGGCTGGTCTGGATCCATGCTGGTCGTAAACCCATTATGTTAGTTTTGTCATGACGCAGCTCATATATATATTTATATTTGTCCGAAATTCATTTTAGCTTTATATTATGTTGATAAATTGTTGGTCCGCTGAAGGTTAGAGTAACATATAATCTATTTCATGTAAATAATTTTTGTAGAAAAAAATAATATCAGTCGCTTTGGAGATTTAGCATAAAACTCCCTTTGTGAGATTTAGTAAGCACCATATGAGCCGCGTCATGACAAAACCAACATAATGGCTTTGCGACCAGCATGGATCCAGACCAGCCTGCGCATCCGCACAGTCTGATCAGGATCCATGCTGTTTGCTTACAAACCCTATTACAAGTAGAGAAATTGATAGCGAACAGCATGGATCCTGATCAGACTGCGCGGATACGCAGACTGGTCTGGATCCATGCTGGTCACAAACGCACTATGTTGGTTTTGTCGTGACTGATGATAGGGACGGATGTTAGAGACAACTGTTACATAATTGCCGGAGAAAATGGCAATTTTTGTAACATTTTCATAGTTAGACTATCAATAAGCACCAGTAACATGGTAAATTTATTTATTTGATCATTTATTACATCTGATTTCCTTTGAACTTAAAATTGTTCTTCTTCAATTCTTCATAATATAATTTCATTCACTACAGTGATATTCTTTATACATTTGATTACCACTTAACATAAGAGCATTTACTTAAAGACCTAGTCAATTTTCACATCCTATGCAGTCCTGTTACTCATCCAAAACATAATAATCAACACCAAAATACATTAAAAAAAAGAAAGATCACTAAACAAAATTAAATAGAATTATTACACTCTAATTATTATTAATTTAAGGTCTTTTGTGCCTCCCTAGCAGTTCTTTGTGCACCTTAGCAGTCCTAAGTGGTCCAGCAACTAATCGAAAACATAAATTCTATCACCAAAATTTTATTTTTTCTTAAAGTAATACATTTTTTGTCATTAAACATACTACCATATATTACAAGAATTTCTTTGGAGGTTCTTTAACGCCCTTTGTGCCTCCCTAGCGGTCCATAGCGGTCCGGCAACTCATCGAAAGCATAAATTCTATCACTAAAATTATATTTTTTCTTAGAATAATACATTTTTTGTCATTAAAATATACTACCATATATTACAAGAATGCCCTAGGAGGTATTTTAAGGTCCTTTGTGCCTCCCTAGCAGTCCTTTGTGCCTCCCTAGCAGTCCTTAGCTGTCCTGCAACTCATCAAAAGCATAATTCTATCACCAAAATTTAATTTTTTCTTAAAATTATACATTTTTTGTCATTAAACATACTAACATGTATTAAAACAATGCTTTAGGAGGTACTTTAAGGTCCTTTGTGCCTTCGAGTTGTCCTTGGTGCCTCCCTAGCAGTCCTTATCTGTCCTGCAACTCATCAAAAGCATAATTCTATCACCAAAATTTAATTTTTTCTTAAAATTATACATTTTTTGTCATAAAAAATACTAACATGTATTAAAACAATGCTTTAGGAGGTATTTTAAGGTCCTTTGTGCCTCCCTAACATTCCTTAGCGATCCTGCAACTCATCAAAGACATAAATTCTATCAGGAAAATTATATTTTTTCTTAAAATTATACATTTTTTATCTATTAACTTACTACAATATATTATAATAATGCCCTAGGAAGTAATTTAAGGTCCTTTGTGGCTCCCTAGCAGTCCTTTGGGCACCTGAGCAGTCCTTAGCGGTCCAGCAACTCATCGAAATCATAAATTCTATCACGAAAATTATATTTTTTCTTAAAATAATACATTTTTTGTCACTAAACATACTACCATATATTATAAGAATGTTCTAGGAGTGATTTTAAGGTCCTTTGTGCCTCGCTAGTAGTCTTTTGTGTACCTGAGCAGTCCTTAGCGGTCTGGCAACTCATCGAAAAAACATAAATTCTATCACAAAAAATTTATTTTTTCTTAAAATTATACATTTTTCTTCACTAAACATACTACCATATATTATAAGAATGCCCTAGGAGGTATTTAAATGTCCTTTGTGCCTCCCTAGCAGTCCTTTGTGACCCTAGGATGTATTTTAAGGTCATTTGTGCCTTCCTAGCAGTCCTTAGCGGTCTGGCAACTCATCGAAAACATAAATTCTATCACGAAAATTATATTTTTTCTTAAAATTATACATTTTTTATCTATTAACTTACTACAATATATTATAATAATGCCCTAGGAAGTAATTTAAGGTCCTTTGTGCCTCCCTAGCAGTCCTTTGTGCACCTGAGCAGTCCTTAGCGGTCCAGCAACTCATCGAAAACATAAATTCTATCACGAAAATTATATTTTTTCTTAAAATAATACATTTTTTGTCACTAAACATACTACCATATATTATAAGAATGTTCTAGGAGTGATTTTAAGGTCCTTTGTGCCTCGCTAGTAGTCTTTTGTGTACCTGAGCAGTCCTTAGCGGTCTGGCAACTCATCGAAAAACATAAATTCTATCAGCAAAATTTTATTTTTTCTTAAAATTATACATTTTTTCTCACTAAACATCCCACCATATATTATAAGAATGCCCTAGGAGGTATATCAATGTCCTTTGTGCCTCCCTAGCAGTCCTTTGTGCCCCTAGGAGGTATTTTAAGATTCTTTGTACCTCCCTAGCAGTCCTGAGCGGTCCTGCAACTCATCGAAAACATAAATTCTATCACTAAAATTATATTTTTTCTTACAATAATACAATTTTGTCTATTAACTTACTACCATATATTATAAGAATGTTCTAGGAGGTATTTTAAGGTCCTTTGTGCCTCCCTAGCAGTCTTTTGTGTATCTGAGCAGTCCTTAGCGGTCGGGCAACTCATCGAAAGCATAAATTATATCACCAAAATTATATTTTTTCTTAAAATTATACATTTTTGTCACTAAACATACTACCATGTATTATAAGAATGCCCTCACAGGTATTTTAAGGTCCTTTGTGCCTCCCTAGGAAATATTTTAAGGTCCTTTGTGCCTCCTTAGCAGTCCTTTTGTGCACCTTAGCGGTCCTGCAACTCATCGAAAACATAAATTCTATCACTAAAATTATATTTTTTCTTACAATAATACATTTTTGTCTATTAACTTACTACCATATATTATAAGAATGTTCTAGGAGGGATTTTAAGGTCCTTTGTGCCTCCCTGGCAGTTGTTAGTGCACCTGAGCAGTCCTTAGCGGTCCGGCAACACTTCAAAAACATAAATTTTATCACTAAAATGATATTTTTTCTTAAAATTATACATTTTTTGTCACTAAACATCCTACCTTGTATTACAAGAATGCCCTAGGTCGTATTTTAAGGTCCTTTGTGCCTCCTTAGCAGTCTTTTGTGTATCTGAGCAGTCCTTAGCAGTCCGGCAACTCATAAAATTTTCACCAAAATAATATTTTTTCTTAAAATTATATTTTTTTTTTCACTAAACATACTACCATGTATTATAAGAATGCCCTAGGAGGTATTTTAAGGTCCTTTGTGCCTCCCTAGTAGTCCTTTGTGGCTCCTTAGCAGTCCTTAGCGGTCCTTAGCAGTCCTTAGCAGTGTTTAGTAGGACCGGATTAAAGAACGCATATCTAAAACATTTGTCACACCTTTAATTTTAATAAACCAATCACCTTAAGCTTGTTGTAGAAATATTTAATTGACGCCGAAATAATCCTTTAATTATATGACAATCATGTGATCAGATTTCAAAACAATGCGGCAATTAAGCTTATTTATGTAAATTTTGTAATAAAATATGTTAGTTATATAAATGTGTATAAATTAGTAGAGTTACTACAATCAGATAATAAAGCTATACTTGTAAATTTAGGAAAATATATAGATGAAGCTAATAAAAAGCAACAAGAATTGTTACCACCCGTTGTTAATTCATAACACATTTTGAAATGTTAATTGTTTCAACTTATTATCGTTAAAAAGATATATGTAATACTATACTTTTGACGCTGTCATTGTCACGTCTTTTCTGTTTTTTAGTGTTCTCTTCTTACTGGAACTTTTTATTTCTATGAATGATAATGAAATTGTGATGTTCGATCTTTGTTCCTTTATTTGCAGCTGTCTGTTCTCCATTAGAATGTCATCAGTTAAAACTTTTTATGTTCTTCTTAATATTTTTTTCTTTGCTTTTGTCATGTAACCACAGAATTATTATCTTTGTAATTATTGTATGTAACGAGATATTGTAAATGTATAAGTTACCGAAATAAACTATTTCTACTTGTTCTAAAAATAACTTATCTTAAATGTGTAATGTTATTTTGGTAATAAAATATTCATGTGTCTTAATTTATTTAAAAAAAGCTGTTTTTGTATAATTTTCCAGTTTATATAAATAACGAAGTTTTTCTCATCTACAGTTAATGTGTGATGTAATTTTGGTAATAAAATATATTTATTTTCATGTGTTTTTATTCTATAAAAGTTGTTAGTATATTTTTCCAGTTTATATAAATAACAAAGTTATAAAATGTGTTACGTAATTTTGTTAATAAAATATTTGGTTTTCGTGTGTTTTTTTATTCATTTAAACATGAATTCAAAAGAGAAAAATATCTAAATACTATTAAAGAAAATTACTTAAAAACAGCTTTAGCTAAATTCAGAGTCTCAGCACACCAATTAGCCATAGAAACGGGAAGAAACACTAACATACCCCAAAATGAGCGTCTCTGTAAGTCTTGTAACATGCAATCTATTGAAACAGAATACCACTTTTTACTAGTTTGTCCAAAATATAGAACCATTAGAAGTAAATTTTTTAAAAGTTATTATTGTCACTGGCCTTCTTTAAACAAATTTGAAAATATCATGTGTTCATCATCAAAAAATACTTTATATAACTTAGCAAAATTCATTTTTTCTGCAAATAAAATTCGCATTGTTTAAGGTATCATATTTTGATAATATTGTATTGTATGTCTTATCCATTGAACATGTATATATGTTAATGTTGTTTATATGCTATAAACATTGTATAATGTTTCAGGCAATAAAATTTGAAATTGGAAATTGGTGTTTTTTTATTCAATAAAAGCTGTATTCAGTGTAATTAATTTATGTAATTAACAAATGAAATATAAAATGGAAAAAAAATTTCCTTCAACAATTTGAAAACAGGTGTGAAAAACTTTGTATTTGAACACGTGGCGAATCGTTATTTAACTGTGGCGAATCGTTATTACTCTGTGTCGAATCGTTATGTGGCGAATCGTTAGTGTGGCGAATCGTTACATTACCTTGGTCAGACACCCACATTGATATTTCAATAGACTTACATTATAAGAAATGGTCCCTAATCTTACCTTAAAATTGAGTTTTTATGCTAAAGAGGTGATTTTTCTAGTAGAATGAAATGTCTGACACATAATAATGTTCCTGTTATATAGGGTTGGCCAACCAATTTTTTGGCAAAATGACTTCAAAAAGGATTACACCCCCATTTCATTGAAATTTTCTGCTGATCACAGGACTGACATACACTTTTTATAAATGCAAATATCCAAGTCAAAATTATCATAGAGACTCGTGAAATATTTCATTTTCTTCAGAAAACAATGAAGTGTTACTTTCTAAATTAGTTTTTATACTTAAAAATACCACATTTCCATCCAATCACCTCATGTATAAATTGAATCATACGGTTTTCAGCCAATCGCCGGCCATGTTACAATGCGATACCTTAATATCGTGCTTTAATTTACCACAGACACTTGAGATATGGAGCTCAAAAACGCCCTTTAAATCCAAATAAAATGCATATTTGTTAATCCCAGCACATGTATCCCAGCGATTTTTCTATGTATAATTTCCCGCTCATGAATTTCTTTCTTTCTTTCATATATATATATATATAATCATATTTCAACGTCAATAATTATACTATACTGAACTACTATACAGTAGACGTTGAAATGTGAATTTCTTTCAAAACGGCTTATAATATTAAGTTTTTTTTTATATATATGATCAGTATAATCTAAGTGAAGATTGTTTATAATTCTTCTAAGAAATTAATAAATCTACTTGCAAAGTCAAAAATATATGTATGTAAAATCAAATATTGAAGTTTTTGTCACAAATGATTCATGCACTCAAATACAATAAAACTTCGAAATAACATTTAAAAAAATGCGACCGATTACAAATAAAATGGCCTATTTTATATAGGATACGTTGTATTAACCACCCGTGAGTCCTTCATAATCACCATCAGGACTGGCCAAGATTATAATTCATACAAATGTTATTTATATCATGTCCAACAAGACATAGTTTAGCCGATATTTAATCTCTGTAACCAATTAAGTAAAAAAAAATCAAAGTAGCTGGTTTATAGAGTGGACAATAATCATAATAAAAAATGGCCGAGATTCTTAAACTTGTTGTCAAAGTTTTATCGAATTTGGTACATTTGGAAATATTTCCGGTTATTGGTGTAAATTATTTAGAATTTAATTGATGTTAATGTGATCGAATCCGTAATTTTAAGTGTATTCAATTCTACCTGACATCACTTGTGTATAGTGTACGTATACACTGTTTGTATCACATTGAAATTCATAATTGTCTTTATAACATTCAAAACCACTTAACAGCTGAAAATAAAACATTTTCAAAGTGATGCAAAGCAAATACTGATGAAATATTTTTCGTGAAGTGGACAGGTGTCAAAACATTTAATAATATTCCAATGTCATGCCACAGAAATCATTATTTTATTAGAGCCATACACACCAAGACTTAGTGTGTTTACGGTTTATATTGATTGATTTATGTGTTTGTACTGTTTTATTTCATATGTTAATTATTCACCTTTTTGCAGCCTTTTCAACACCAATGAACTTCATGTACCCAGAGATTGTCAAGATTTTCAAGCTTTTATTCAATACTGTCATGGTTCATAAGAACATGTGACATAAAATACAAAATTGTGAACATGTAGAAAACCGGAACGCAGAAAATATACATGACAGTTGCCAAGGAATTATGTTAAAATAATCTTCGAATACAAACTCTGATTTATATAAACGGTAGTTAAAACATTTGCTTAAAGATTGGACATCACTGTTGAACTTTGGATGAACTGATTTCAAAGTTTGGATTTGATAAACAAAGTTCGTCCAAAGTATCCTTAACAAAAGAAAGCCACGGTAATTCGGTTCTATATCTAACATATACTCGGCATGCAGTCTTATATAAAATATTACAAATCTTATCATCTTTACCATTCAAAACTTACACCAGTAATTAATAATTCTACTTTTTATTTGCAAAGATATCGGAGTAACCCCAAGTTTAGCATATAACATACAATTGGGAACACTTTGCTTGAGGTTAAGTATAATTTTGTAAAATTTAAGCTGAAACTGATCAATTCACTTTAAATTTTCTATTACCCAAACTTCAGAGACATAACAAAGAATAGGAACAATCATTGTCTTAAGACTTAGTGGATCTGTAGATCTACAGATAGTAACAACGTTCTAGCTATTTTATCAGAGACAACATGGCTTTTCTTATCTTGATGAATTATATAATATACAGTATAGACGTTTTCTAGTTTTAACAAATTTACCATTTTTCCATAAATTGAATACCTAAATAAGAAAAATCATGTACTAGTTCTAAGTTCTCATTATCCATACGATTCCTGTCCCTAGAAAATATTGCTACTTTTGTTCTTGCAAAGTTCACTTTCAAATTCCAAACAATACAATATTCTAGTATAGCATTAATGCAGTCTGAATCTCATTTGAATTTTCGGCTATTGACGACTTCCCTTCAATTTCCTTCACCTTTCCGTTTTAAAGATTTCTTTGGGTTCGAAAATATTATTTGTGTTTCCGCTTTCATTTTCGATTCTGGCATGCAAAACATTGCATTTTAAATGATGATTTTAATCAGATTAGAAAAGCATGAATTGATGTCACGAACAAAATATCTTTTAAATGTTATAAGTCGTCCTTGCATAACGGGAGTTTGGACTCAGAGATGCAGAAAATGCTCATCACGGATACAGAACCGACAAGATCAGTCATTTTCTGTTACAACACCTATATTTTATGTAAATGCAGGTAAAATGAAGCGTTGACATGTAAACTTTTATAAAGTTCATTATACAGCTTCTATTTCCTTGACTAAATACATGTTTTCTATAGTTTCAAACATTTGATTTGCCAATTTAAATCGTTGTAAAATGGACTGTAAAATGCACATGTAAGTAATGTATATTTCAGAAGTAAAACTTGTATATATTACACTAAATAAAACGGAATAAACCTTATCTATATTGCTGGTTTAGACCCCGTTTAGACAATCCAGGAAATTATAGCCAGTCATTTATAACACCAGCCTGCTTAAGCTGTGGACTTTTTAGAGGATAATGCCGTGATTAATGGAGTGTTAACTTTAAGCTTTCCCAGCTATTATGTAAATGTCTTACGTTTGCATCAAGATATGCCTTCATTGTATTTGTCAGAGTTCAACAGTCAATTTTGAATTATTTGGGACTTTAATTTGTGACTACATCCATTTGACAGGGATAAAAAAACAAAAAACTTTTATTCTAAGGAGTAAAATATTTTTTTCGAAATTTTTGTATCTTTTTGATATAGGCCTAGCTTGATATTTTAACTTGTGTGCAAAATTTCATATCATTCTCCATTTAAGGGAAGCTAATAGTCAGCATTACAACATATAATTATGTACTTTATAACAATAATATTAAAAGTCAGAGGGAACAAACATTGAACACAGTTAAAGTTTTTTTTGAGCCGTGTCACGACAAAACCAACATAATGAAACCCATTATGTTGGTTTTGTCATGACACGGCTAAATTTTTTTGTTTATTGATGTAAACCAACAACTTAAGATATTAGATATGTTATTATTTATAAAAAAGATATAACTATAAGATATCATTGAAAGAAAATTATTACAATATGTTTCAGCACCACATATGGGCCATCTATATACTTGTGTTTTAGCAGACGCTGTGGCCAGATACCACAGACTCAAGGGCAAACAAATTCTGTTCTCTACCGGAACAGATGAACATGGCCTAAAGGTTTGTTTATTCATTGTAATATGAGCATTAATGTGGTGGTAAAACTGGATTTTGACTAACTTGTCTGTTTAACTTTAAGCGGCAGCATTTCTTTTCTTGCCATTATGATATTTATAAAGTAAAATCTGGAAGAATTTCACTTGTTTGTAAGACAACCTGGGCAATACTGACAATTGATTTACCGTCCCTGAAGAGTTATTTTTATTTATTACATGTTTTGCAGTAGATTACTGAATTATAACAGTTAATTATATTCTGATAATTTCACAGTAATGATTACCAAATATAATTTCACAGTAGCCAAACTATATTTGGCGTAAAAATAAAATATTTATCATAAATGAATGTTTTTTCAGCGGAAATGTAGTCAATCATAATAAAAAATGTATGTGATAACTGTAGTTCGTAAATATTTACGAACGTTGTGCTGAAAAAACATCTAAAATCTAAAAATAATCATGGAATTATATTTTTGCTTCAACATTGTGACGTCATTTATTTGATGACGTCATGAAGATAAGAGCATGACGTTACGCGGCAAAAATCAGTAAAATGGTGGTAAAAATCGTAAAAAAATCATGAAATAAACAGAAAATTTGTTTGTTTTACATGTAAAATCAAATAATATTTCACTTGTGAACCCCAGCTATTATATTTTCACTCGTGGCTACGCCACTCGTGGAAAATATTGCATCTGGTGTTCACTCGGTGAAATATTTTTCGATCTTACAATGAAACAAACAAATATCCTCTATATCTTTTATACTTTGCTGAATGTCATCGTGACTGAAATAAAACAACAGTTTGATGTTAAACCGTGACACTATAGTTTAACTACAATCTTTTACAAGTTGAGATACAAAATGGATTTGTGGATGTGGATTGAAGATGATAGGTTATATTGTAAAATTGTCAAAAAGATTGATCATGAAATTTGATCATATTTTGAGGGCCAAAGTGCATAAATTTCTAATTGACTGGTTTACTTTTAACCTATGGTTGGTCCTTATTGAGAACCTGTTTAGTTATCATTATATATATAAATGATTTGATTTTTATTTTATAACAGATACAACAAGCCGCTGATCAAAGTAAAGAATCTCCAGCACTATTTACAACGAATGTTTCTCGTACGTTTAAGGTAATACTTAATGATTGTACAAACAAATAATAATAATATGGCAGGTATTGACACCTAAAGCATTGAATCAGATTTTTTTCCCCCAGTGATCCCTCTTATAGATAATAAGGTAAGTTTAATGTACATCTTTGGTTCCTGATTTGTGTATAACTGTGATAATTAAAGTATTCACTTTTATCACATGAAAAATCCTTTATAGTTTGTTTTAAATAAGCCCTATAATTATGACTAAATATTAATCAGTGGCATGGCCAAGTGGTCACTGTGTTGTTGTTTCCATATTTGAGCACCTTTATTTTCATTGTTTAGAACTACAGTGTGATTTGCTCTGGGAATTACATGTAAGATTCCTATATGTTTCTATAACCTTATTATTGCTTCCAACATAATCAAACTAAAATAAATTGTTCGTAAATTATATACAAAATATTAAGTGGAAATTTTCACATTTTTAGGGGTAATTTTCAACACTTTTTCCATTTTTCCCAGTTTAATGCACACAAAATAATTGTCTTGGCTTTTATTCTTCAGGAAATGTTTGATTGTTACAACATAAGCTATACAGATTATATCAGAACTACAGAACAGAGACATTTTACAACTGTGCAGAAATTCTGGGTAATTTATTACTTATAAAGATCTTTGACAGGTTATATGACCCTATATAAATGGTTGTTTGTATATATAACCCAAACAGTTAGGCAAAGTTATATTGCAAATAACAGTTAATATATGGCCAAAAAAACTGTCAAAAATCACCATAACGAATTTCTAATATATGGATGTTAATTTTTTTCATTTTTGTATATGTTTTGATTGTTATTACACAATTTGTTCTAATAGATTCTTTGTACTGAATTCTCTGGGGGGAAAATTTCTTTTGAAGGTAAATTTGTTTAGAATGTATTTCCTGGCAAGTAAGTAAATGAAATTTATCTTAAATGTTAACCTTTTACCTCATATAGACATGTTTTGACAGCTTTTTGCCCCCCCCCCCTTTTGAGGCCTCAAACAGTGACAAAATGACCTATTTAGGCCCCAAACACTGTTTTTCGTTTGAGAAATGTTAAAAAAGTGATCACTATTTTGACGCCACCCCCATCAAAATGGTACATCAAGGGGTTGCCAAAAGGGGGATAATTATGCCCCCTTCTGTTTGGTGGGTTTGAAGGGGGGGGGGGGGCAGTCCCCCTTGTAGCCTAGAAATTTTTTTGAAAATGTTACAGTGAAAATGGCCTCAGGTCAATCTTAAGGTAACTAGTAATCAACACTGAAAAGCCTTTTACTCTATCTCAATCCATTGAAAAGTTGCAGCACTTTGAAATCTGTTTTGATGGAAAAAAACAATGCAAAATAGTGGTTTTCATAGCAATTTTGAGACGAGCCCGCGTTGTCATGGTAAGAGGAAATTTACGATTGAGCATGCTGTTACAGAGGCTATGGTCCAGTCAACTTTTGTGCCAAGTTTCATCAGTATTGAAGCATTTGTCATAGTTTCATAGCAGTTTGAACTTGTAACAGGAGGCTTTTCAGAATATGTTCATGCGGTAAAAGGTTAAATAAATTTTGTCAGAAAGATTTTTGCTGGTATTTGTTATGCCTATTTGACCAACATATTGTTTTATTGGATTTTGTAAGAGTATTGGGCCAAAATGTTGTGAAAGTGACTTTATATACATGTATTAACAGAAACAAAGTGCATTTTACAGGTATTTGCTAATGATAGAGATTGTATGATGTTAATTATTTCAGACTGAGCTGGAAACCAGGGGATATATTTATAAAGGATCATATGAAGGTTGGTACTCGGTCTCGGATGAAGCTTTCCTTACAGAAGTTGATGTTACAGAAGTGGTAAATAAAAAGGGAGAGAAAATTATGGTAAATAAAATTTGATAATTTATCCTCACTTGAAGATATACATGTACTATGCTTATTTTTGAACAAAATATTCATTATTGCGGAAATTTATTGAAATCTATAAAATTCTTACTGAATATGTCTTATTTAAACATAAGAACATACAAACTTCATGTCCATGAACTATGTAAAGAAATCTGTGTTCCTTATTACGGGTCAAGTAAAGTTGGTCCTTTCTTAAAAAAAAAAATGCCAGTTTTTCAATGGCATTATACGTGTATATTAATAGTGTGTCCACTTATAGTGTGTAGGATTTAATGCATAACATGTCTACTTTGTGTAAAGTCAAAACATGTTTATTTGATATTTACAAAGAGATTGTGTAGCAATTTTCAATATTGTCAAATATCAAATCTGAGCATAATATATCTTTAACCAGTCTGATTTTTAGACTAACCAGTTTTAGTGTCATATGAAGAATTATTTCTTGCATATCAGACTGGTGTTTTTGTCTATTTTATAAATGCCAGAAATTTTATAAATTTCATGCGGCATGGGAGTGACAAATGAGTCGCATGATTTAAAATGATGTTATTTCAGCACATATAAGAATGAGATTGCTTGCCTTGCTTTGTCTCTGCCCTATTGGCGGGTACCCTCGAAATGGATATTCTGGTCCCAGCATGATAAATGAATGATTATTAGTTATCAACCTAGTCAGTGGTATTTTTTGGCTTATTTGAGCACAAGTTCGGCCCCATTACCCATTCCAAAAAGTATATATATTTTGCCTCCATATTAAAAAAAAAAACAACCGCCATGATAAAAAAAAAATGTTTTGAAATCTGTTAAACTGAAAGAAAGAGGCTTTTCTTTGTAAATTGTGAGGAACCTTTTAGGTAGCCTACAGAACATTCATTTTGGTGGTTCTTGGCAGGTGCCCGTTCTTAACTGAAATAATGGATGGAAGGGCTTCTGAGGTATTCCTTCACCAGTAAAGCTGGAAAGTTGCCATATGACATAATTATACTGTGTTGTTGCGACTTAAAACAACCAAAATAGGAAATGACTTTTCTATATAAATTTTAGTTTGAAATGATGGTGATGGTTATATGTTCTCCTAAATCTTATATACAGGTATCAAAGGAGAGTGGTAACCCTGTAACATGGATGAAAGAGGATAATTACATGTTTAAACTCTCTGAATTTTCTGACAGACTGCACAAATGGCTTGACACTGGAGGTGAGTTAAAACACTTAACAAATGCTTAAAAGTTAATCCAAGAACTTTGTCAGGTAACTTTAGTAAGGAGTATTGAAATAACAGGTAGCAGAATTGTGAGTTGGTGTTACTTACTGGTCCTACCCTATTTTCCTATTGTCTCATAATCATATTTCTCATTAGTCATGAAAAGTTTAAGAAAATTTTGTCCACTTGTTTAAATTTTTCCTTCTATGCCTATGTAAAAAAAATGAAGACAGTTTTGAAAAAGTTAGGAAAAGTCTTTAACATTTTTGGACCTCGACAAAAGTTTTATAATTACGTTTAGTTTAGTTTATACTAATTTATTGAAGTTTGATAGTATTGAAAGCTATAAGCTTATAAAACACTCTCACATCTGTTCCTGGAACCAACGGGTACTAAGCAATGAGTGTACAGTTTCTTGCTCATGGAAACAACAACTTGCCCCTGACAGGGTTTAAACCCATGCCACCAGCAGTTCATAGATTACTAGTCCAACATGTTAACCATTCAGCAAAGCCACCATATAATTACGCTTCCCGTGTCAAATTTATACAGTAATTTTGGTAACACTTCATCAGGAACCGTCAAGACATTTAGTGTATTCTACAGTTTAAGAAAAGGCTTTAAAGCTAAGATTTTTTTTTATTTGGAATTCTAATTTGTCAAAAAAAGTAATTACATGTACAATCATGCCAGAAGTTATTTTAATAAATGAAGTTATCATATTTATGATTTATTGATTTGGTTACAACTTCATTTATTATTAATTCTTCACAGTGATACAGCCGGCCATGTTTACTCCTATAGCACAGCATTGGTTGTCAAACCCACAGGACCTGTCTGTGTCTCGACCCAGCAGTCGGCTGTCCTGGGGAATACCTGTGCCAGGAGACAGCTCTCAGACAGTTTGTATACCACTTCCCTGTTATAATAGATAAGACAGTATACAGTTTGTGTAAAAAATAGGACTTAAAGTTTTACCATGCTTATTGTAGACCATGGCTAATGGGCTCTATAAGGAACTGTAAAATTGACAACATAGGACAGTTATATGCCTTAAAGGTCAAAGTGGAGGTAATGCATTAGCAATGGTCTACCTTAATATGTTAAATGAACTAGTCCACCTTTAAATCTGATCAAAACTATTCATTATTTTTAGGTAAAATTTTAAAATACATAGTGGCTGAATAACCCACAGTGCAGACCATGATCAGACATCACATATGTGCCGACTGATCTTTGTCCACACTGATGACATGGGTAGAGTCAGCCAGAAGGCTAATGGTTACATTGATTGATATGAACTTTTTAAAAGCTATTTTACAATTATTGGAAAATAGAAGAATTGATATGAAATTAGTTGCCAGATGCATGAACATGAATAAATGAACCAATGTTTTTTGTTTGTTTTTTATATATTTGTAAACATATTGGTCTCTTATATTACAGATCTATGTATGGTTGGATGCACTAGTTAATTATCTTACTGTGTGTGGATATCCGTCCCTTGAACAAACCTGGCCAGCAGACGTTCAAGTTATAGGGAAAGATATACTGAAGTAAGAAAACTGTCTGAAATTAGGGTATAACAGTATAAACTTTGAAGAAATGAAAATATACTGAAGTAAAAATATGGTGTAACGGTATTAACTGAAAAAATTAATATACTGAACTAAATAAAGGTATACTAGTATTTACTTTTAGGAAATGAAAGTATTAACAATTTGATTTTGTTGGGTACATCATAGCCCTTTAGCTGCTAAATTTTGGTAATGTAATGACTTGCTATAAAATTGGAACAGGCTATTCAAAGTTTAAGAGATTGAGGGATATCAAAATGCGAAAAAAAAACGTAGCCATCATTATGGAGCCTAAGGTCAGACTACACAGGTGTGTAGACTGGCTGGCCCTATAATACTAATGGCAAAGAGGTTCCAGCAGATTAATGTAATATGATGGTATTTGTGTAGACTTACAATGTTTTATAGAATTATACTAAAAATATGGTGTTGAGTTAAAGGGAGATAAACCTATAATCACATAGGTGTTTTGTTGCATCATTGTCTCCCTTCGTATGTGAATATAATATATACATATATGTTTTATTATTGTGGCTAGGACTAGGACGTTTTGATCCATTATGTACATGTTTGACATTTTTTCCAGAATTTGTTAACTTCTCCGTTGTTTTTCCTTGTCTCCAACACGAAAACCCTTTTAGTGAAGATGTTTTCTGTTGTGCATTTTTTCATTTGAAATAAACAAACTACATCTAATTGTTAAGATAAATTTAATTGCTGATCAAGTTCAAGGTCAATTCAATGCAGTCTAAATGTCAACAAGCGAAGCCTATACACCATCTCAGTAGGGGCGGAGCGTTGCATTGTTTATCCGATATAATTGAATAATACACGTCACGAGTATACTTAACTTCATTTGCATACGCTAAAACGGTTTGGGAAAAAGAGTTTTTCACACGTTTAGTTGTTGTGTTTTGATTGTTGACACTTGTGACATTACAAGGCGGCGTTATCTAAAAACACAATTACTTGACAGGTAAAATTTAAGTGGTCGTTTAATGAAAAGCTTTATCTCAATTAGGTGACTAATTAGCGGTCGCTGGTCGCGTTGAGCAAAAGTCAATTAATACATTAAAGATATAGAGAGAAAATGATCGGGGGGAATTTAAAGTGGTCGTTTAAGACAAAAGTCGCTTAATACACGTGGTGGCATGGGCAAGTTAGACTGTAATGTAAATCAGCATTTAGGGTCTAAACAAAACATTTCATTATTAGCGCAAGGATTGTCAATTTTTGTAAGCATATCATTATTTCTCCTTTTCCTCAAACATCATGTTTATTAAACATATGTGTATTTATCATTTATAGGTTCCATGCAATTTACTGGCCGGCATTTCTGATGGCTGCAGGCTTAGAACTCCCGAAGAAAATTTTCTGTCATTCTCACTGGCTAATCAACTGTGTGAAGGTATCAATTATTTGCTATCTGTAGATCAGATTATTGTATTTTCCAAAATATATTTTACACTAAAAAGATTATTTTATTTTTAATCATAAAAATCAACATGGTTTCGCACCAGAATTGAAATACCCTTGAATTTGATGTTCTTTTGGAGCCTACAAATGACATATTTCCCATAAAAAATCTGGAAAAGGCCTTAGAAATGAACTGAAAGCTTTTAAAATGCTGTTGAATTTTGATTTTTAACATTGATAAATTTAAAAAGATTTCATAAAGTTTTGAAAAAATCTAAGGAAGTAATTATATTGTCAATTTTTCATCATACCTTAGTGACATTTGCATTTTCTCTATATGTGACTGCTGCATGTATATGAGGTAATTTTATTTCATTCAAAGATTTTTAGAAAGGAATAAATTATACAATATTTTTCATTCTTATTAAGTAATTTTTACATTGCCATAGGGATGTTTGTGATATAACTTACAACCTTGCCTCTAAGCTTATTGTTAATACCTTGCCATACAAAAAAATCTCAACTTGCTATATTTTTTACTATTTCAGATGTCAAAGAGTTTAGGTAATGTAGTAGACCCTATGGTTGTTAAAGAAAAATACTCAGCTGAGGTGTTTAGGTATTATTTGCTGCGAGAAGGTGTACCCCATTCTGATGGAAGTAAGACATACTTGTAACTCATTTAAAGACATTTTTAGGATTTTTAACCAGGTTTTCCGAAGGAAAAAACTGGTTATTAGATTGAGGTATGTCGGCGGGCGGATGGGCGGGCGGACGGGCGGGCGGGCGGGCGGGCGTTAACAATTTCTTCTGTGCGCAACTCCTCCTACATTTCTCAACGGATTTTGACCAAACTTTCACAGAAGCTTTGTCATCAAGTGCCCTGGCGCATATTGTCGGGGTTTTGCCATTGGATAATATTTGACCTAATTATGGCCCTTTCTTGTTTTTTCTTATATAGAATATATAGTGAACAATTTCTTCTGTGCGCAACTCCTCCATCATTTCTCAACGGATTTTGACCAAACTTTCACAGAAGCTTTGTCATCAAGTGCCCTGGCACATATTGTCGAAGTTTTGCGACTGGATAATATTTGACCTAATTATGGCCCTTTGTTGTTTTTTCTTATATAGAATATATAGTGAACAATTTCTTCTGTGCGCAACTCCTCCTATATTTTTCTACGGATTTTGACCAAACTTTTACAGAAGCTTTGTCATCAAGTGCCCTGGCACATATTGTCCGAGTTTTGCCATTGGATAATATTTGACCTAATTATGGCCCTTTGTTTTTTTCCTTATATAGAATATATAGTGAACAATTTCTTCTGTGCGCAACTCCTCCTACATTTCTCAACGGATTTTGACCAAACTTTTACAGAAGCTTTGTCATCAAGTGCCATGGCACTTATTCAGGGTTTTGCCATTGGATAATATTTTACTTAATTATGGCCCTTTGTTTTTTTTCCTTATATAGAATATATAGTGAACAATTTCTTCTGTGTGCAACTCCTCCTACATTTCTCAATGGATTTTGACCAAACTTTCACAGAAGCTTTGTTATCAAGTGCCCTGGCACATATTGTCGGGGTTTTGTGATTGGATAATATTTGATGTAATTATGGCCCTTTGTTTTTTTCCTTATACAGAATATATAGTGAACAAATTCTTCTGTGCTGAACTAGTCCTACATTTCTCAACAGATTTTGTTCAAACTTTCACAGAAGCTTTGTTATTAAGTGCCCTGGTGCATATTGTTAGGGTTTTGTGATTGGATAATATTTGACCTAATTATGCCCCTTTGTTTTTTTTCCTTATACAGAATTATCAATATATAGTGAACAAATTCTTCTGTGCTGAACTAGTCCTACATTTCTCAACAGATTTTGTTCAAACTTTCACAGAAGCTTTGTCATCATGTGCCCTGGCGCATATTGTAGAGGTTTTGTGATTGGATAATTTTTGACCTAATTATGGCCCTTTGTTTTTTTTCCTTATGCAGAATACATTTTTTCCTTATACAGAATATACAGTGAACACTTCTTCTGTGGCAATTCCTCCTACATTATTCATGTTTTACATTGCACATAGTTACATTGTTTATTGCTTGCATTTGTATTACAAATACAACATATTTATCTACAATGGAGATAATTGAAAACCTGGTTTCGTGGCATTGCCATGTTTCTTGTTCATATATTAGGCAAAATTAAAACTGTTCAATAGAATTTCTTAAAACTTGTGTGATTGTAAGAGTCAACTAAATGAGTTGAATTAAAGGAGTGTATGCATCTCTAGCAGGTTGCTTTAACACCCGAGGTAAGCAAAAATTATCTTTCCTGTTTTGGTGCCATATGACCAAAATTGTGTTGGTGTGCCGTAAAACCAAACAAAACAAAAAACATTTTGTTAGTACTGTAATATTAGAATCATATGAAGTTATATTATATACATGTATGTATGTTCTGGTCTACCTCTACTACATCTCTAGTCTATAGGTTTGGCGTTAAAACTAGTAAACGATTCCAAAATTGGCACCAAATGATGATTATTTGTATGACATTTTCTGTGATATCATGTATTGTGTTATCTACTTTGTTACATGTATATCTTATAGAACTAGAACATAATCTAAATAACACGAAACAATTTTCTATATACATGTACCTCACTCAGGTTTAGGATGTGATATGATGTTTAAATTATATACTCGCAAAAAAACAACGTTAATATACAATATAAATTGTGTTCTTGTGTTACTGTAGATTATTTGGAAGAGAAAGCCATGGAGTATGTTAATTCGGATGTTGTGAACACATTTGGTAATCTTCTAAGTAGATGTACAGCGTCGGCTATAAATCGTGATCAGATTTACCCCAGAAAAGACCAGGATACCTACATAAGTTCAATAACAGCGGCAGATAGGGAAACTTTTGAGAACATCGAAATACTTATTGGTAATTATTTATATTGCTTAACAAAGGCTGTTATTAGTAATGGTGATATTGATATATCATCGATTTCAGTACCATTAATACTCTTGTTACTATATATAGTAACAAAATTGCATAAGATTTCAATTGATTATGATTTTGCCGCCCGGGGCTGATAACTGATAATCATAATCGGCCTACTGAACACGAGTATGTGCACAAACTGAAACAATGATGTCACATTTTACGTCATTAAATCATTTTCCCTATATCATGTATATGTATGTATTTAGTTTTCAATGAGAAATAATAACAAAAAGTAAATAACTTTCTTTGAGTTTGTTTGTTTGTATTTGTAATGTCTAAAATAAGCAATGCAATATGATGATGGTTTATGTCATATGTTGATATGGTTTTCACTGTACAATTGAACTTTAACTATTTAGTTTGACATATTAAATTATCACATATCCGTGCTGCTTTTGCAACTCTGTAAAAACATGATTGTGCGTAGTATTTTTTTGACATGACGTCATTTGTGTTATATAAGCATCACATAAAAGTCATGCTAAATGTTAGTATTACACTATAAGTGCGTCAATGACAAAAATATTCTTTTTTAATGTAAACTCATATTTTGGATAAGTGATGAATAGAATATTATACATGTATTTGTGTAGCCTAATTACTGAATTTATTGACCTAGTTGTCAATGAATGAAATTATAGTATGCTCACCAGAGAAGCTCACATAATATGAATTTATTTGTGTTAAATAAATTCATTTATGAACCTACACACATTTAATATCCTCTATATATCATCTGTTTTGGGCTTTTGATATTATCAATACAAAATTACCCATCAGTGATGTTCAGCACTATTTCATTATATTACATGTTTTTCGGTGGTTTATAGAAATATATCAGTGATATAAAACTGGTAATTTCACTATTTGAAACAGTGAAATTACCACTTTGATAATTTCACTGTTTTGAATTTAAGCCCCTTACGTTGTTTCAGTGAAATACCAGCGTGCACAGTACTGGGTACCAACTTAATGACGTGACGTTGCAAATGACGTCACGTTGCATTATTATTTGGCGCGCTTTTCATTCAGTATTAGGTAAAATGTCTTTTTAAAACGCTCCTTTGCATGTAATAAAAAGAAAATTTGTTTAGTTTTGTGTAAGATTGAAATATATTTCACCTTGTGAACACCAAAAGTTCATATTTCACTCGTGGCTGCGCCACTCGTGAAATATATCTTTTGGTGCTCACTTGGTGAAATATATTCTGATCTTACACTGAACTAAACAAATATCCTCTACATGTCATGCTACTGCAGTATACTAAAAGCAAAAACACTACATTTTTGAGGCAAAAACAGCATGATAAATAACTAAGTTTTACAATATAAAATTGGTTATAAGATTGGTGAATGTCTGAAAATCAAGGGGCCAAATGGGTGAAAGCAATTTCTTCCCTGCACTACCCCTGCACTATTCTTACATTTCTCAAAGGATTTTAACTGAACATTCACAGAATTGTTGTCACCAAAATACCCTGGCATATATGGTAACCAGTACTGTTGGCCTAGTGGTTAAGGTGTTCGCCTTCGGATTGGGAGGTCGAAGGTACGAGCCCCACGGGGAGTGTTAATTGAAGGATGAATGTTTCTCGTGGGACTCGTTCCGAAATGGCCGCTTCGTGAGCGGCGAGGTAGTTAAAATGAATGGTTACTGATTTCTATCCGCCTGGCGCCTGGCATAGTGATGGAAATTGGGAGGTACATGGTATGCAAGCAAAAGGTGTCTCATAAGTCAAAATGGCTGGTCAGTAGGGGGACACTATAATAATCAAGACCTTTACCTTACCTTTTATTGTTTGGGTTTTATAATTTGAAAATTTGTGACATCATTATGGCAATTTGTTTTTTCCCCTACATCAGTAAAGCTGGTTTTGTGACATTTTTTCTGTCACTTTCTTCTTCTTCAATATTTACCCATAGTGCAGAATATATTCTTGTCACTCTCTGCAATGCTGGTAATAATATAGAAAACGTTATTATACATACATGTACTTTTATATAAGTACAACAAAGGTTAGAGAGTACTTACAATAAAACTTAGCAGCATAGACTGAAGTAGAATGGAAATTGCTATTTAGATTATTTTTCTAGTTTTTCTGATGCCTTTGCTAGCAAGAATCAATGAACCTATCACTAAATACATAATTACATGTATATTGACTTCTATAGAAAAATGTTTACATAATTTTTATATTGAAATGCTTATAGTGTAACTCTCACATTTAGCTAATCTTTATGCTAGTCTTTATGCTTTATTGGTATAACACAAATGAGGTCAAGTAAAAATGTATTTACTAGTACTTAAGTTGGACAAGTAATTTATGGATTGCTGACCATGTGGTTTTAAATACTGTCAGGGGCAAGCTGTTAATGTTTCCTTGAACTAAAATCTACACTCATTGCACCGTACCGGTTGGTTCCAGGAACAGATTTAAAAGTCTATAAGCTAATAGTTCCCTACACAATCAAACTAAAAAAAATAATCCTCCTGCACTGGTGTTGACGTGTTGTATTTCATTTCTTTCTTAATTAAAAAAAAAATCTGTATAAACCAATATAAATGTACAGCCAGGCAACTTTTTTTTAACAGAGTGGCAAAACAACACGGGTATGTGATAACTAAATTTCTTTCATATTTAACAGACACAGTGGAGGGATATTATCAAGATATGATGATGTACAAGGCCATAGAGAGCATCATGTCATATCTAAGATGGGCGAACGGTCTCGTTGAGAACCACAAGATTTGGGATCTTGCCAAATCGGACCAAGAAGCAGACGTTCTTCACCTCAAATGTGTTCTTCACCTTGCATTAGACACTTTGAGAGTGAGCGGAATCTTGCTACAGCCTGTGATACCAAACATATCCGAACGCTTGCTGAATAGGCTAGGAATTCCTAAGGATAGGCGAACATTTGAATGTGCAAGAAAACCATATTTGAACTCTCCGGAGCTACCTTTAGGACCGAATGAAGGTGTTCTGTTAAAAAGATTGAAAATAAATTAGTAGATATATCGGGAGTGTATTTTTAATTGTATATTTTTTAGAATATACATGTATACTCAAAGTATTGAATACATGTACATTTTATGCTCAGATGAACTAAAAAATAAGTACATGTATTGCCACTGATAATCACTATAAGCTTTTATGTTCCTTGTCAAGTACATTATACTGCTAGAAAACGTGTAAAAATAATTATCATTTTATCAATATCATCATGACATATATCGCACTAAGCATACTGTACACACAAGTATGTTGGAGG
Source organism: Ruditapes philippinarum (assembly GCF_026571515.1). Taxonomy (NCBI): domain Eukaryota; kingdom Metazoa; phylum Mollusca; class Bivalvia; order Venerida; family Veneridae; genus Ruditapes; species Ruditapes philippinarum. Next base: position 658 of record NW_026860612.1, on the reverse strand, counting down.
ATATGTCATTGAAAGTCAATGAGCATTTAATTTATCTTTTGCAATATGGGTGTTAAAGGCTGTGTGCTAGCAATTACAGGGATGTTAATCTCAATGAGGTGCTGAGCAGAAACTGAGGTTTGGTCTTCTTTAGATCAAGGTCTTATGAGTTATTCAAAATCCTTATTCTAATGAGGGAGACTACTTTGTCAAGATCACTAGCCCATACTATAGAATAATATTTTTACCAACTGTCAGTGACCAGGCCAGCTGTTCAAGCCCATATGAGGTTTTTGGTGTTTCTGCTATTGTTGTATACACTCAAAGACATTTGAGGCTTATCATTCTGCCAAGTAGTTTCAATTTCCTTCTGTATATTCCAAAGAAACAGACTGGACACAATCTTGCTCACAGATGGACAGACAACCAGGTGCATAACATAAACATAATAGAATTTTTTTGGGCAGATATAAAGTCTTGACTGGCTGACATTACACTGGGTCATGACATTTATTGTAGTTCAGAATTTCAGTTCTATTTTTGATACAAATAAACAGGTCATGAATGTGCTAATTGTCCTATGATACAAAGAAATAGGTCAGTTTATTGACATTTATCATATAAAGTACAGTCGTGTTCTTCAACATTTATTTGACATCATTTTGCCAATTTTTACGTG
>NW_026860611.1:0-21553 GCF_026571515.1 Ruditapes philippinarum | reverse complement strand
TTTTACAATCTTGATTATACGATGCTTTGTAAATGAGCATATCAGAATCTAACGAGTCAAATAATAACAAATTTCTTAATGTCGTGTCGTTAAATCTAATCATGTGATACTATAGCATTCTACGAAGAAGTTGGGGAATATTGTGTGTCGGTACGTAGACAAGATCTTGTCTGTAATGTTAACTATTGGACGCTTTGGTCTGCAAATCTTACTTATATTTGGTTGGACGGTTGTTCAGAATCTTTGTTTTGAGGGCATTTGCCAACATATGACTGACTTTGACCGCAAGATGACAGACGATTCATAAAAGCGTTGCCTTCAGTCCTTGAAATGGATGATGACAAGTAGAGTCACGGTAGCAAACAAAGCTTATCCGATCAATATAGAAAGAAAGCTTAGTCCTTCTGTCATCCCATTATGTAAGTGGGGATACCGGTAGTTGACTTTATTAATTTTGAAGTCAGTAGTTAAGATGTCTATGTCACTGCGGCATTTATTTACTTCATTTGTAAGATTTGACGAAATGGTCGATGACACCCGATTGGTTGCGAAAAGGGACTGGGACATACATGTCCGCACATATTTCTTGTTTATCATGCTCCCTTGCAAAGAAAAGTGGGATATATTGATTTGCAAATGTGCCTTACTTGAAAATCATCAATTAAATCCACCATTTGTACGGTAGATAAGTTTGGCGTTGAAATACGTGAGGTAAGGGCGATATTTAAAGCGCGAGGCATACTGTCTTGCCTAACAAGGATGTTTACGTTAAAATAGAAATTTGATGCCAAATATTTCGATTAACATTTCTGCAGGTGAAGGTAAAAGTAATGCATCTGCTGGTATATAACAGCGGATAATATGACCCATGCATATCAAATTTCAGTTCAGGTATTATTGTGTTCTTCAGGTATGTAAAGGTGATACTATAATTGTCTGGGTAAACAACATGATAGACGAAGAGTCGGCAACTACCATACACTGGCATGGAATAACACAAACAAACGCAAATCTTACTTATATTTGGTTGGACGGTTGTTCAGAATCTTTGTTTTGAGGGCATTTGCCAACATATGACTGACTTTGACCGCAAGATGACAGACGATTCATAAAAGCGTTGCCTTCAGTCCTCGAAATGGATGATGACAAGTAGAGTCACGGTAGCAAACAAAGCTTATCCGATCAATATAGAAAGAAAGCTTAGTCCTTCTGTCATCCCATTATGTAAGTGGGGATACCGGTAGTTGACTTTATTAATTTTGAAGTCAGTAGTTAAGATGTCTATGTCACTGCGGCATTTATTTACTTCATTTGTAAGATTTGACGAAATGGTCGATGACACCCGATTGGTTGCGAAAAGGGACTGGGACATACATGTCCGCACATATTTCTTGTTTATCATGCTCCCTTGCAAAGAAAAGTGGGATATATTGATTTGCAAATGTGCCTTACTTGAAAATCATCAATTAAATCCACCATTTGTACGGTAGATAAGTTTGGCGTTGAAATACGTGAGGTAAGGGCGATATTTAAAGCGCGAGGCATACTGTCTTGCCTAACAAGGATGTAAAAAAACTTACGTTAAACATAGAAATTTGATGCCAAATATTTCGATTAACATTTCTGCAAGTGCAGGTAAAAGTAATGCATCTGCTGGTATATAACAGCGGATAATATGACCCATGCATATCAAATTTCAGTTCAGGTATTATTGTGTTCTTCAGGTATGTAAAGGTGATACTATAATTGTCTGGGTAAATAACATGATAGACGAAGAGTCGGCAACTACCATACACTGGCATGGAATAACACAAACAAACACCAACTTTATGGACGGGGTACCTAGACTCACCCAGTGCAATATTCAGCCGTTCGAATCATTCAAGTATGTAAAACAATACCTTTTAGTGTGTTGGTATACTATATGTGTTCCCCCTTTTAGCTCACCTGAGCGCTCAATGCCCATGCGAACGTTAAGGGGACTCAATTGGTTATTTTTTGACATGACAGCACTGTAAATAATTTTTATTTTGAGATAAATGCTCCATTTGATGTAGTATTACACCATAAAAGGTGGTTGATATGTTGATATTTATTTAAATTGATACATTTACATATATGATTTAGGTCTGATACAATTTAGCCCCACTGAGGTCAAAAAGTCTTCCGACTTTAAACTTAAGTTTGTTATATAGATTAAGTGAAGACTGAAAATGGAAAAAAAATGCAAAAAGTTGTAAAATATACTTAGAATTATTTTTTTTGCTTAGTTACATGCGTTGCTAACACGCTACATTTTTAAACAACAAAAATGATTATTCGGGAAACGAGGTGAGGGAATTATCTGTAAATTTGCGTCCAGACCCAAATTGAAACACAAACCTTGGACCTTTTTAGGGAGTCGTCAAATATAGTTAAGAATAATTTCATTTAGCCGATATTCGCATATTTAAACAGACATTCGTCAATGTATTGATCTTATACAATTTCTTCCTTCTACCTGCTATTTTACGCTTGCGTAAGGTCGACCTTGCTTTTCATTTCATTTAGCATTAAAACCCCTTTTTACATTTTGCTTCTTTTATAATCACTAATTTCACATTTAGCACTACTTTCGTCAGGTGATAAGCATCTTACATGCTCTTAAACTATTATGTAAACGTTATAAAATTATATTTATGTCCGTTTTAATGAATGAAATATTTATTCGTCTCAGATGCTTATATGTGCCTTTAACTTAAAAAAAATATGTAAAGTGAGATCTTAATTATTGTGCCAAATGTATTACATGTGTGTGCCTTTATGTTTACTGTGTGTAGCAAATCATGCATTGGTTGAGAAAGCTTTAAACGTGAATATATATATTATAATAGTGTATGCTAATTCAGTACAAATACATCATATTGAACTTGTTCAAGTGGGGAGAGTATTAATTTTTATTACGCTTACAACTATATTATAAAACATGTACTCTAAATGATATTCGCTATTCTTTCCGAAAATGCCTCACATGTTTACTTCATGTGTGTTTTTTTTCTTCTCTTTTTTAAAAATAAAATTTCATTTCTTAAGTGATTTTATGAAACAATAGTGCATAGATATTGTGAAATATGTGGAAATAGGTATATCAATAACAAGTTGTAAAATATTTTCTGCTTCTTCTTCTTCGTCTTTCTCTTCTTCTTCTTCTTCACGTTATAATTATTATTACCTATATTATTATTAAAATCATCATCATCATCATCATCATCGTCGTCATCGGCATCATCATCATCATCATCATATCAATATCATTGTTATTAGTACTATTTTAGTTATTATTATTACCATTATTATTTACATGTATTATCATTATTATTAATCTTTAATTATTTATTATTATTTTTTATTACTATTATAACCTAATTAATATTTAGGTATGAGTTTCTCGCGGAGAACGCTGGCACTCACTGGTGGCACTCTCATTCTGGTGTCCAGTTGGGGGACGGTGTCCATGGAGCCTTGATAGTGAGGGAGTCGGAGGTTTATGACCCCTCCTCGAGTCTCTACGACTATGACAGGTCGGATCACATTATGGTGATCACTGATTGGTCAGAGAAACCCGAAATATCTACCTATATGGAGGAAATGCAGCACCGCTGGGTTACACCGAAGATGATTAAAAGTATTTCTTTTCTTATCTGTTTCTTTTTTATCACTCTTATTGTTTTTTGAGGATTTTTTTTTTTGGGGGGGGGGGATTGATCATTCGTTTTTTAATTTTATTTTTTTTCCTTTTTCTCTGTATTTAAAATGAAGCTTTGGAATGAAGCTTTGGTTATATTTTGAACTATTCTATTATGTAAAAACTGAATCTATGCAGGATAAATTCACTGAATTGATTAAAACCGTATTTCCTGAACAAACAAACGCATTTTTAAGTCATAGTCATGTAATTTGGAGTAAATATTTACTTTTACAAATACAACAAAGTCTGTATGCGATAAAGGGTATCATATCTTTTCATATTATAGTACTCAATCTATATGCAAATTTTTAAAGGCATAGAATTTACATTTCTTCTTTCTTTATTTTTTTAGCTCACCTGATCACGAAGTGGTCAAGGTGAGGTATAGTGATGTGCTATGTCCGGCGTACGTCGTCGTGCGTCGTCAACATTTGAGTTGTTAACATTCTAGCAGTCACAGTTTTGATTGGAGCATAATCAAACTTTGTCAGAATGTTTGTCTTAATGAAATACAGGTCATCTTTGGTCAAAATATAGGTCACGGAAGCTAAATATAGAAAAATCTTGTTAACATTCTAGTGGCTGCAAATTTTATCCAAATATTCTGGAAATTGATCAGAAAGGTTGTTTTGATGATTTCTAGTTCAAGTTCGAATATGGGTCATCTCTGGTCAAAAACTAGGTTACAGGAGCTGAAATTAGAAAAATCTTGTTAACATTCTAGTGGCTGCAGTTTTGATCTAAATATCCTGGAAATTGATTAGGAGGGTTGTTTTGATGATTTCTAGGTCAAGTTCGAAAATGGGTCATCTCCGGTGAAAAACAAGGTCAAAGGAGCTAAAAATAGAAAAATCTTGTTAACATTCTAGTGGCTGCAGTTTTGATCCAAATATTCTGAAAATTGGTCAGATGTTTTGATGATTTCTAGGTCAAGTTCAAATATGGGTCGTCTTGGGTCAAAAACTAAGTCACAGGAGCTAAAAATAGAAAAATCTCGTTAACACTATAGTGGCTACTGTTTTGATCTAAATATCTTGGAAATTGGTCTGAAAGTTTTTTTGTGTTTTTTTTGATGATTTCTTGGTCAAGCTGAAATATGGTTTATCTGGGGTCAAAAACTAAGTCACAAGTCAAAGTAATTGTTTAGATGAGTTCGATTGGTCAGGTGAGCGATCAAGGGCCATCTTGTTTTTTTTTATATTTTTCATTGTTTTTTTTTTCACGTTTTCTTACAAATATTTAATTTTTAACATAAACAGTATTGGTGAATGGGCGTGGCAGAAAATATGAGGTAACAGATTTCGTCATTAAAGGTGATGATACGTTCGCTGGATATACGCCTTATGAAGTTTTCACAGTGTCTTCTGGTGAAAGGTATGATGATTATTATAATACTTCACGTTTGTAACGTTGTTTATCATTGGATAACCGTGACGCTTATATAATCTATATATATGGTTGCAGTCGATTTGCGGGGTCCGTACTCTCAGTGCCTGAAAGGGCGAATGGGTCCTCATTAAGCCTAGAATACATACATGCAGTCGATTTATCAATTCATTCATTTGTTCTCTTATTAGGAAGGTTTGCAGTATTCTAAATTCGTTATCAAATCCTTAACATGTTATATGGCCGTATATAAACACATATTTGCAATGTAACCCTCAACTTACGGCTCGGGTTATGTATACAAACAACCGTTTATATACGGCCATATGACCTGTCAAAAATCTTTATAACTTATAAACTTCAACTTTTCGGTGATTTCTTACACTACTGCACTTTATAACGTCACGTTTTGTTTTGCAATATTATGACGTTTTTATGCTCCCCGAAAAATTTCGGGGGAGCATATAGTCGCCGGGTTGTCCGTCCGTCCATACGTACGTCCCAAATTCGTGTCCGGCCCATAACTTTGTTATTTGAAGTGGGATTTTAAAACTATTTCACAGAAATGATCTCCATATTGATACGACATGTCAGGCACAAATTTGGATCGCTACCTTGAAGGTCAAGGTCACAGTATGACCTTGCAGCAAAATCGTGTCCGGTCCATAACTTCATTATTTGAAGTCGGTTTTTAAAACTATTTCACAGAAATGATCTCCATATTGAGACGACGTGGCGCGCGCAACATGCTGGTGCTACCTTATAATTAAAGGTCAATGTCACAGCATGACCTTGCAGCAAAGTCGTGTCCGGCCCATAACTTCGTTATTTGAAGTCGGATTTTAAAACTATTTCACAGAAATGATCACCATATTAAAACAATATGTCGCGCGCAAAATTTGGGTCGCTACCTTGAAGGTCAAGGCCACAGCATGACCTTGCAGAAAATCGTGTCCAGCCCATAACTTTGTTCATTGAAGTCGGATTTTCACAGAAATGATCTCCATATTGAGACAATGTGTCGCGTGCAACATTTTGGTTTTTTTACACTTTGAACTTTGTCTGTGACATATCTCTGACACTACAAGAGGTATACCTTCCTGTGTCCAAAACCTATTCGGGGAGCATCACCCGGTTCAACCAGGTTTTGTTTAATATATTTCTACTCATCTTATACAGATGTATTAGATTCTATTTTGTTTTCATTTAACATTTAAAAAGAAATGATTGCTAAGTTGACGGATTCGTTACAAAAACATTTTCTTGTATTCAGTGTAAATGTATTTTGCCAAGCCAGGATCACACGAAACCTGAAAATGCCAGGTGTAATCCTTCAAGAAAATGCAATTGCCAGATACAATGATATGTAAACAATTCCAAACTGAAGTTCGTCTGGTTCCGAACATCTATTGTAAACATATAGAATTGTATGCGAAGGGCAAGGCTGAAGTTTCCTTAATAATAACCCTCGTACATCTATGTTTATCTTGCTTCTAGGTTTCGTTTCCGGGTTATTGGAGCGACAGCACGATGCTATTTCCGGTTGATGGTTGAAAACCACCAAATTACAGTGATAACAACCGATGGATGGCCAATCACTCCATCAACTGTTGATTCATTCATGGTACATCCAGGTGCGGTATTCTACAATATCAGAAACGACATACAATCTTTAAAGATCAAAAACTACATGAATATCTTTAGGCTGTGATATTTGATTTAACATGTTATCTAGTTCAGTAAGATGTTAAATGAAATTGATTAATTCTATTCGTACTTTAAATATTTCTTTAACCGTTTCTGAACAGTAGCCCTCTCATAAATTACTATTTAGTCATAATTGTACCATAATGAAATGCAAGTTTCCGCAATCATACCATAAAGTGCTGTTCACGCTTGATAAAAATCAGGTGAGAGATACGACTTTGTGTTGCTTGCCAACCAGACGCCCGGTGACTACTGGATAAGGATTCAATCATACGGTGACTGTGTGGGTGGCGGCAATGATGGGCACGGTGCAGCTGTACTGCATTATAACGGCTACGAAGGCAAAGATGATTACATGCCAAATACTGACGTAGAAGATTTTTCTCAAAAAGGCATTGTAAGCATAAGATGTTGTTGTTTTTTAAAGAATATAAAATTTTATAGCTACCGTATACATATTATTTTACAACATAAAGCGGTGTTTATTAGAGACTTATCATATCGAAATCGGAACATTCTAGATCTTAAAGTGTATAGGTCATATTTCAAACATTAATAAAAAAGAGAAAAAATATCATTTGGATATTTCCTAAAAATATAATGATGATAGAGATTTAAGCAATTTGTTTAGTATATGTTTATAAAGAATAATAATTCTTGTTGTAGACCAAATTATTATCTGCTATATGTGCACATGTTTTATAGGATCATGTATCTAACATTTATCAACAACATCCATATACATATATAATTCTTCTGTGGTTGGTTGTCATATATGTTTCCATGTACATGTATATCACCATGTAACTGTACCATACATTACATCAATATGGATAATTTCACTTTAAAATTAGACACATCATACATACAGTTGTATGAAGTTATATCTGTTGAAATATCATATTATATAAATTTAAAAACGGTAAAATTATGTTGTTTTCATAATTTTGAACGTAAGCATAATAAATGTAAAATTATGTTCCGGAACAAGATATATCCTGCTCCTATTAGGTTTTGTCGTGACTTCACGCATGGTACACTCGATTTCAATAGAATATACACATTTCTGTACTCATTTTAATCACATTTACATTTCAAATACAGAAAATATGTAGCCTTATAAACTTTAAAGGCCAATAAAGCCCCAAAATGCAATCATTCATTTTTCTAGCCGTCCGGTTAGCTCAATAGGCAGAGCGTTGGACTGTGAATCGGTCGACCCGGGTTCGATTCCTGACGACGCAGGTCACTTTCGTTGTGATTGATCATGAAATCTTTTCTAGGGTCATTCGCACTGTACCTCTTCTCTGGTATGTACAGAAGTTTCAGTTCCTTGCGAAAGTGAAGGCAACTAGTACTGGTAAACTGCTTGACAGCCTGCCTGGAACGATGCGGTGGCTGAACTGTTCTCTGCTAAATTCAACGTGGCTTACTGCTTTGATCCGGAGTGTAAACTACAAAAAACCACCACCAACATTCTTGTTTCTCAGAAAAACGTTTTTAATTTTTGGTATTTTGTATCAGTTCCAAAAAGTTACTAAATGTCTCGTAGATGGAGTATCTTTTGCTTTTGTTTGTTCTTTGCCCAACTGAAAAGAAGCACTGAACATAGAGTGATTTGTTGTAAAGGTAGCAAAATGTAAACAAATAAGTATTTTGACTTCCATACAAAATACTCATTTACTAAATACACACAATGTATACCATTTGCAAACATAGCAAACTAAGCAACAGATAGTATATTATTTGGCAAATGAGTAGTTTTTTGGAAACTCTGACAAGATACCAAAGATAAAAGTTGTTATAGAAATACAAAATACAGCATTTCTAAGGCATACTGGGTCTTTAACAAGTCTACAACTATTCTAAAACATCGCACCCTTTAATAACGATACGTTTCTGTATTCTAGGTTTTGAACCCTGGCTCGGAACAGAACACTGACAGAAGCATTCTTCCCCATGCCAATATGAGGTATGACCCTCCTGACGGACAAACCGAAGACTTCACGGATGAGAAAGTTGGTCTTAGATATTACATTAGTAAGTTCGTGGTTGCTGGTACTAATTTATTAACCCATACCGCGCTTGTTCTATTTAATGGACTTTTCCGTCTTACCATCTGGACAAAACCATTCATTAGTTTTAGGGATGTTTTCAAAGTAACTATAAACTTAATAGTGAACAGTGCAGATCATGATCAGACGTCACGGATGTGCTGTGCATTGGTCACATTGGTAGAGTCAGTTGCCACCAGCAGGCTAAACTTTATTAAAGTGTAAAATTCCTCAATTTACAGGCAACATTTTAATCAGAATTTCTGCATGCCTTTAAAACTTTTAAAAAAATGATCCATAGACGGTGTGTGTAGACGTTGTTTCGGAACATAATTCCTTGTAAACTGCAGTAGTTTTTGATTTTTTAAGAAACAATGTATTTAGAATACATCTTTATTACTCGTTCCATAAATATTAAACAATATGTACGGTATATGTAATGCGTGTACTAATACCGTTATTTCTTCTGCATTCATTTTTCATCTGTAACCGAATTTATTACATTATTACAGTGCTGTGGTACCAGTCTACAGATAACTCATATTACAGTCATCCCGAGTACTACCCGAACCCTGTCAGATGGGGACTTCTTACTCCAACTCTAAATAATGTATCCTTTGCTTTTGATATTTTTTTATAGTTTACTCGTTATGATTATAAAGAAAGTTTGGCTCTTACTTTAATACTGGTTTTACATAAGGAAACAAGGGCACAACCCCCGTAAGATCCGATCCCAGGATTGAAAGGGCAACGCCCATACTACTTACATATCATGCATTGTAACCTCTGTACAGCGGTCCTTCGTAGAGCAATAACCTTTATGAAGCAACCTAAACTAAGGTTTAACCTCTCTAGTGTAAAACATATCAACAACAATAAACATCTTTGCCTCCCAAAGGGTTTTGGTCTACAGAGGTAGCACAGTATATGTTTGAATTAGGATATGTTTTCTTTTAAATTTTTATACTAGTACGCATATGTAATTTAAAGAACATCTGTACTGTACATATAGAAATTATTACTCAATTTTGCATTCCCGTTTGTAAAGAAAAATAATTTTAAAAATAGCAATTAAAATATAATGTGACCTTGACAAGAGAAGCTTACGATGACACGTCCAGCTGCACCGCTAGCCACACAGTGGGACGATGCTGAGAAGAATTTCTGTAACACGTCAACAATAAACACGAAAACTCAATGCAACGATGACCTTTGTTTATGTACACATATGCTGGACATTCCTAAAGGCGAGGTATGTTCTGTACATAATGTAACATGTAAATGTAAATGTAATAATATTGCATTAACTAAAATATGAGTATTATAGGGGCAAGTCTGAAACTTGTATTTGGCGCGAGGCGATCTCACAATATGCAGTAGCACCGAATATGATGCGCTCTAGTAAAATCGTCTAGAGTCAAACAGTCTTTAATACTCCTGTTGTTGTCGCTATTCCTGGTCGGCGACATATACTCTTGACTTGTCCATTTCTATCTGTACACCGCCTACCTTTAGCCAATCATAATGGAGAATTAAATACCACATGATAACAAAATGGACGACAAAAGATCTCCAAAAGGGCGCTTACGGGGCACGCCTCCGCCATGTTTTTGTCGGGTTGACTATATATAGAACTGAAATACTTTCTTGAAACCAGTGTGTAGGCAAAAAATACCTTGCTGAACGGCGATACCTAGCATCATTTTTGGAAATAACCTTGTTGATATTTATTCATAACGTAATATGGTTGGTATAACGCCAGCATGTCATTCCTATTTCTATCGCCTGGTATTGGTGCAAGTGATACATACATCAAATGTAAAAAAAACGTTACATTCACGTATATAATGACAAGGCTTATTTAAATCATTCATTGGTAATGATTTGTGACATTTTATCAATTTGAACACGATTTCTTTCGAGCTCATAGTTTTGAGGAGTTGTAATTAACAGCGAAGAATTAAAATGGATATAGATAGGTTGTTAACATTGTATCAAACATAGAGGTCGTAGATCCTGGACTCTCTGATTCTAGTGGAAAAATCTTACGTGACCATTTTGCTGTTACATTTGATGTCAAAGCCTCAAAACCTGCACCGGTACGGAAATTGGTTTCTTACAGAAAACTTCGCGCAATTGACATTGATTCTTTTCGAGATGACATACGGAAAATGGAATTCTTCAACAAAGAGTGTATCCCTTCTGACATAGATGGTTTTATGATGGAATATTCAGACAGTCTAACCTCTATTTTGGATAAACATGCTCCGATGATTAACAAGACTATTACATTGAGACCTGCTTGTCCGTGGTATACAGAGCAACTCCACGAAGCCAAACATGAAAAACGTAAACTAGAACGGAAATGGCGTGAAACTAAACTTACAATAGACCATCAGATCTACAGAACACACTGTTCTAGTGTTAACAAGCTGTTAAAACAAGCTCGTGTAGAATACTATACAAGTAAAATAGAGTCTTGTGGCAATGATCATAAAAGTCTATCTAAGATTACCAAAGGTCTACTTGGAGATACAAATGAAGTGATTCTACCATTTGATTCATCTTCAGAGCGCCTTGCCCAGAAATTCAGTGACTTCTTTATCGGAAAGATTGAAAGAATAAGGAATAACATACGTTCTCAAACACAATCGGTACCGGATAATGTAGATATGGAATCTGAATATACGGGTGTCAAATATACTGTGTTTGCTCCAACCACAGAGCAAGAAGTGAAAGCATTGATTAAAAAATCAGCCACCGAATCCTGTGAGTTAGATCCCATTCCAACATGGCTGTTAAAAGAATGCCTAGATGAACTAAATGCTGCATATATATACGTACACGGTACAGTTTATGGAAATGATGCCCTCTTCAAGATATTTTTACAAATATAAAGTTTTTGTCTGGACATATTAAACCAGACTAAAATTCGATTTATTACCAGTGATAACCAGTTTTATAAACGTATCCTTGGATGCTGCTTATGTACCAAAAATGTTCAAACACTCACGAATAAGACCACTTCTAAAGAAACCAAATCTAGATCCTAACGAACTGAAAAACTATAGGCCTGTGTCTAACTTGCCATTCCTGTCTAAAATCTTGGAAAAGGTCGTTGACGTACGACTTGAGAGCCATCTGAAGACAAATAATCTACACGAGGTCAACCAATCTGCTTATCGCAAGTTCCATTCGCCCGAGACTGCATTGTTAAAAGTTCAAAATGACATTCTACGGTCTTTGGATAATAACAATGTGACTATTCTCGTGATGCTTGATTTGTCTGCTGCTTTTGATACAATTGATCACGGAACGCTCCTTCGCCGCCTTGAACGACACTTTGGAATAACAGGCAAGCCACTCGCATGGATGACGTCATACCTGACCGACCGATACCAGACTGTATGCATAAACAACAAACTATCACAGTCAGTCCACATGGAGTACAGTGTACCTCAAGGGTCTGTCCTGGGACCCAAGAGCTATGTGATGTATACGAAACCTGTCGGAGAAATCTGCCGTAAACATGATCTAAACAACCATTTCTTCGCAGATGACTCACAACTCTATCTATCCTTCAAACCAGTGACTAATATTTCAATTCAAGAGAATATAAACCGTATTGAAAGATGTCTTGAAGATATTGTAAGTTGGATGAATGCCAACATGCTGAAGCTAAACGGCGATAAAACAGAGTTGATCATCTTCTCATCTGAACAAAACGCACAACCTGTTTCAGATGTTACAGTAACAGTCGACGGTTCGAAAATTAGCCAATCATCTAGTGTGCGCAATCTTGGTGCATTTCTTGACTCGAACATGAGGATGGAACAACATGTAAATAATGTCTGTAGGAACTGTTATGCACAATTAAGACAAATCGGTCACATCAGACCCTATCTTACTGTTAAAGCAACCAAATCTCTAGTAAATTCACTTGTTACTTCTAGGTTAGACTACTGTAATGCACTGTTATATGGAGTCTCTAAGCAGTCAATGACCAAGTTACAACATGTTCAAAATACAGCAGCTAGAATTGTGACCAAAACACTCAAATATGACCACATAACACCTATCTTACGTGAACTTCACTGGCTTCCGGTAGAGTATCGGGTCGAACATAAAATTTTGACTTATACATATAAATCCCTCATCGATCAATCACCAGCCTATATAAAAGACATGATAGACGTGTACATCCCAGTCAGAAATCTGAGGTCCCAGAATAACTCAATGACATTAGTTGTGCCTAAATCTCGGACAGTACGATATGGTGACAGGTGCTTCCAGACAGCCGCAGCGAAATTATGGAACGCGTTACCACCTGACGTTAGAGACTGTAATACCTTGCCATGTTTTAAGAGAGCTCTCAAAACACATTATTTCATAAAGTTCTATGGACGTTAGTTCATAAATCATCATACATGTACTACTTTTGCTATATTATCAGTGTTAATTTTAATTGTGCCTTGATTTTAAACTAAATGTGTCTGTATTTCTTACCATCCTTTACTGGTTTTAGATTATCATTATTGTTTAATAGGTTTACTTAATTAATGTTGTACATTATGTCTTATATATATATATATATGATTATGTTTTATCGGATTTATGTAAAGCACTCTTGAACATTTATTATTTATGAAAAGAGTGCTATAGAAATGTGGTATATAATAATAATAATAATAATAATAATTAACATATCGCAAGATCTAAAATCCTTTATTTTGTCTTCAAACCACGTGTTTGTACAGTAAATCATCTTGTAGTAAAATATATGATGCCAACTTCTTGTCTTATGACCTTTAGAGACAATCCGTATCTATGAAATTGTTAAACATTTTACATTGCCAATTGCTGCAGCGCCCCAAAGCTGGTTCGAGACGGTTTTGCATTTATAAAATGTTAGACATTTTAAATATAATCTAGTAAAACTAGTTTTAGTATCAAGAAAATGTGATTACATAACAAATATATTTTAGGTTGTAGAGTTGTTTCTTATTGGAGCGGCTGGAGACCCTCATCAGATGCATCTCCATGGTTACACGTTCCGTGTTGTTGGAGAAGGATATGTAAGTTTATACAAAAATAAGAGAGTAAAATATAAATTAACAAATACCAAATTTACGTGCATTTCTTTATGTCAATTCCATTATGCGATTAGATTGTTCCTAACAGTTTTTTTCTTCTTCTTTTTGAAACGTTGATTGGACTACATATTGCCGCAATTTCTTTCTGTTATTAGACTGATTAGGTCTACAAAGAGCATATTTTTCATAAGTATTTTTTTATATATTTATGCAATTTTTTTGGAAAACAAAATATTGATAGAATTCTAAAGTGATTTAGTATGAACATATATATGATGAATGATTTCATAGCATTTTATTCTAGAACAATTTATTAGCTGCTATATATTGATGTGATATCGGATCATAGACCAATTCACTTAATTTAAACGGAATGGCATACATATATCTTATTATTGTAATTTATGGATCAAAATTTTGACTTATATCATTGCAGCTGACCAACATATCAACAAATGACTTTCTGAAAATTGACATTGATGACATTAAGGCCAGGGACGCCAACGGAAACGGGGAATTCCCGCGCATGCTCACTAATCCGCTTTACAAAGATACGGTAGCAGTACAGGGACGTGGAGGTTATACCATCATCCGATTCAAGGCAGATAATCCAGGTAAATTATTGTTTTAATTGAACTCTATTCCAAGATATTTTTACATGGATAAGTGGAAATAGAGACTAATATGTTATGTTGAAATTAAAATAAACTGGAAATATTAGACAGAAGCATATTGGTAAGGTTGATTAAATCATTCTATTTTATGTGAGTTCCTTTGTCTTGCATAGACTAGTGTTGAACTCTTGACAATTTCAGTATTGTTTTGAATGGCTGAAAAATGCCTAAAAGTCTGAATATTATATCATCTTTTACATTATAGGTATGTGGTTTTTCCACTGTCATTCCGAGGGTCATTTGATGCAAGGTATGGCTATGGTTATGAAAGTTGGAGACCCGGACAATTTTCCTACACCACCCAAGGACCATCCTAAATGTGGCGGATACTCTTTCTACAAAAAACAAAACTCTGAAGATGGCAACGAGAATGACGAAACTTCCGGCAGCACGCGCAACTTTGCTACAATCGTATTTATTGTTGCAATAATTGCTTTACAAAAAGTTTTCTGAACTTAAAAACTCACTTGAAATATTTTGTTCAATACAGCAAGACTATAAAAATGGTTACTAAATGGTATATTTTACTCATTCAAGTGTCATGACACTAATATAAGGTATACATAGTATAATATGAGTTTTATTGTTAACCAACAAACATCGTGTAATTAATACTTTTGAAGCTTCGTGTCTCCAGGGTAGTGGAAAAAAAATCAAAAGAATCAAAATATTAACAGTTTAATAAATGTATATAGATCCCAGTACAAATGCCATATCAAGTAACGATTTTATCACAATTACGAATGTAGTTATGGGTTGTTTTAATGTGATTAATTTAGTTTTTTTAGATATTGGTGAAAACGTGCGTGCTGCTTTTTTATACTACAACAATTATTAGTTGTAGTTCAGATGGAATCTGTGTACTTCCTATTACACTCGACGTATTTGTTGTCAAAAAAATTAATGCACAATCACGAGTGTGTACATGTTAATTTTGTTATATCAAGCATAATTTACCTTGTCTATTGTGATAGATTTTATTTTCATAATTTCATTTTGCTCATTTATCCTTACAAAACGAAGAGGGTGAAAATTTGGAATAAGAACCTCGAAGTATTTGATCTTATACTTGTACTTTTTTGACCGGCCTTTTCCCAATGTTTTCATAATGTACACTTTTTATATAATCTTTTTTTACATATTTTAATGAAAATCACGTTATCGCTGTTTTTCTATGTTTTTCTTTTATATATTTTTATATCATTTCTTGTTGCTATAAATACACATTTATCTATAAGAAAATGTAATCAACATTACTAATCAACATTGCAGCTACGTCGTAGTAATACATGTATAAACTTGATGTAGACATTTCATATAATCATTCAACTTGATTTTAACTTACCAAGAACGGATTAGTCTTGAGAAAAATTTAAAATCATTGAACGGAGATTGCGATGGGCAACAGTATTATCAATGCAAGTGATTTATTTTTTTATTAAGTGTTGTAGTGGTATAAAAATCCAAATTTTATATGAATACTCACTTTCTTATTTACATACAAAAATTATATACATTTTCAAATTATTTACACTTACTTACATTCTATAATCTATATTTAACTGTTTTTAATATGTTATATACACTTTTTTCATAATAAATACTCAACATTTTACGTTTTTGCAATGATTTTGTTTTAGTGATTTCTTTATTAATTTTGTTTATGTACGTCTGATGCCTAAACCCATAACATGTGAATATTCCACTCTATCTAGCCTCGTTTTCATATTCTGCGTCCAAAAAATCCGTATCAAATCTACATTGTACTCTATTTAGCCTCGTTGTCATCCTTCAAAAGTCCAAAAGATCCATATGAAATTCATATTGTACTCGAAGTAAATATATCTTTAATGTATAACAAAATACTGTTGATTTTGAGTGTTTTCGAACTTGTAATGTGTTTTCTCCTTAAGAATTGATGTAATCGATTAAGCGCCTTGTTTAATATACGTTTAACAGTTTGTGGCGCCGTTAAATGTCGCAACGCCGCTAAATGTCGCACCATTGCCGCTAAATGTCGCAACCGCCGCTTTATGTCGCAAAATCATTTGCCGTTAAATGTCGCAATATTAACGTTAAATGTCGCACGAATTTCCCTTACCGTTAAATGTCGCAACACTACCGTTAAATGTCGCAAGATGTAAATTCATGTTAAAATCATGATTAAAGTAGTATTATATTACTTTTTAACATTCTCATAGTTATTTTTATTGTAATTGCCATCTTTGTTTTACTTGTTTTCTTTTATGAACCTAAATATCGAGGTTTTGAGCTGCTATATAATGTAATTTTTAGGCTAGAAAGGATAATTGATACTAATTCTCAATAGATAAGTATTTTTTTTTTGTTTCCCATTTTCATTTGTAACCCTGATTGACAACAGATTAAAGGTATTATGGTATTGTCGCTCTCAGAATTTGGTTTCGGTAATTTCATTTATTTTCTCAGACACTACCGAATTTACTTTAAATGTGGTTTATTTGTTTACTATGATCATATGATGCAATATCAAAGGGCAGATAATCCTAGATATAGTTTGCAAAGTTATTCCCCTTATTTCTCTAAGATGTTTTCGCTCTGATTAACATTTTGGTTACGGCTAATTTCAAACATATTCACTTTAAACTTAAATACTTATAACATTTAAAAGTACTAATGCATTTCTACAGGACAGATGATCCTGACAGGTATTTTTGCTAAATTATCTCCTTTTTTATATTCCCCCCCCCCCCCCCCAAATACATATTAAATATTCACTTCAAACGTGAAGGCAAATTTTTTTATTTTATCAGAAACGGCAAATACGTGAAAAACATAGTATGAAATGCACGGTCAATACGAAAACAAAAATTATCATGTAGTACTCCTTGATCATGTAGTATTCGATCCGCAGTCGGGCGTTAGATATGACCGAATTTTACGATTAACACATATAATATGCACCGGAATTTTTGTTAGCAGCCAGCCCGCATAGCTCAATCGGTTAGAGCGCGAGACTTGTAATCTCGACCTTGTGGGTTCGATTCCCGGACTGGCCAACCAAAATTACTAATCAGTCTTTTGGATAACACTTTTAATCGAGGTCCCATGGCTGGGTGCTTAAACAACTTGGCACGTTAAAGAACCAGGGGAAGCTTCTGAAATTGGGGCATCTTGCTGTACCTGTAATTGCACTATCTCCAAAATCTAAAATGACTAATACACTTCTGGAGGACTCGCCCATATGGGCAACCGGTGGCGAGTATAAATAAACGCAAATACACACACAGTAAGCACACCGTATTACCGGCGCCAGTGATGGCAGATCACTGCAGTGATGGCAGATAGCTGAAATTTACCGATTGGTACAGGTAGGTTATCAATTTGGTTGGTATTATTATATCACACAGCCTTAAATTTACTTTGTCGGCGCTAATGCTGCCGATTATAAGATACTAAATCGATGTAATAAAGGGGAGACTATTAACCTTGCAACTGACAAGATCTGTGGATATCAGTGTATCATAAAACAATGTATGTTAATGTATGTCCACCTTAATGTTAGTACGGTTGTTAATATTTTAGCATAGTAAATGTAATTCAAAGGCAAACTGCAACGCGATTTCAAACGTAAAAAATTAAAAAAAATGAATCCACGTTGTCGTGTTTTTCAAGAACTTGATAATATAGGAAAATATTTGAACTGTAGATAATATTATCTTAACATTACATTAACATACATTGTTTTATGATACACTGATTTCCACAGATCTTGTCAGTTGCAAGGTTAATAATCTTCCCTATATTACATAGAGGATATTTGTTTGTTTGTGTGTAAGATGAAATTTTATTTCATCGAGTGGGCTTTAAAAACAGTATTGTCACGAGTGGCGTAGCCACGAGTGAGAATACTGTTTTTAAAGTTCACGAGATGAAATAAAATTACATCTTACACAACAAACAGACAAATTTTCTTTTCATTTTATGCTTAAAAACAAGTTAAAACGAAATTTCCATAATTTTAACGTTAATATTAAAATCTGTTTCCCCCATTGAGAGCCCCATTTAGACGGAATTTCTCATTTTAAACAAGAAGTCTTGAGCTGAAAAAAAGTCCGCCAATCAAGGTTAAATGACGGTGATATTTATTCATTTTATCAAAAAATATGAATGATCGCTTGTTTTAATAATAAAAACAAACAATTCTTGTAGGAGAAAAAGTCCAACCATCCATCCATATTTCTGTTACTTACTGCGAATTTATATTAGACCTGGCTTTGTAAAATGTAAGCGGCAGCCATTTTTTAAAGTTGTGTATTTCATGGGAGGAAAATAATTGTGTAAGATTCAGAAGGATATAATTTGGATTTGTTAGTCATACACCTTTTTAAAAGAAAGAAAACTTATTTTAGGATTGTAACAGACAAAAAATAAGTGTTGACAGAAGTGAAAACATTCAGAAAAGGAGCTAGGAAACTGGAAAACTTGGAAGCTTGCTAAGGAACGCTGGTTTGATTTACTTATTTTACGAGTGATGGCTGTCAATGCTTTTCAATTTTTCATAAAGCATACGGCAGTTATTGCTTGTAGGATACTTTAATATGCCCAAATGTCATCAAGAGCAGTTTTGCATGGGGAAGGAATGTATTTTTCAGACTGTAAAAACGAAACAAAAAATTTTTAGAGACGAAATTTGGTGATTGGAATTTGAAGGAATAGAAGTAAGTTTTCTCTCTTTACTACTTTTGACATTTAAGTTATTTATCTATTTCAGCTTTGCTATTTCTTTTAACAGCCTCTGACATTGTCAGAATTGTCAGTAAAAATAAAATTGAGGTACTACATGGGGAAAATCTTAAAAAAAGTAGTTTCGTCATTGAAAAAAGTGAAATTATATTTTGATAATTTTCACTGTGAAATTATCAAATATAATTTTCACGGATAAATCAGTAATCCACTGAAAAGCATAAAATAAATCGATTTAGTAACTTATAATCTGCAGCATTAGCGCCGACTAAGTAAATTTCAGTCTTAATATGTCATAAAGCGATGAACATTATTTACTCGAAAAAATAATGTCATATGCTAGCAAATGAATATCCACTTACCGAAGTTACAGCTGTAATATGCAAATGGTGTTATGTCTTGAAAAAGGAGTGAATTATGCGCTGCTAAACTTAAGATACATATGGTATTGTATGCATGTAACTGACAGACACAGCAGATCAAGCACACTTGCATGAATATAGAAAAATGAATTTCCTCTTGTTAATTGCTCTATTTATAGTGCAATTTGGTCGTACTGAATCATCACATTTGGTATTGTAACTTCGTGTTGCTAAAAAGCTTTTTCGATGCACATACCGCATTAATAACTTTTCTATCTTGTGAAAATATTAGAAATGATAGTTAACGTCTCAATTCCGACTAAAAGGGCGCAAAGAATAGAGGAATTGATAAAAGATTGACCTTGATTTTCTGTCAGAATGTTAGCCACTTTCATGGTATTTCTGCCATCGACGGCAGCATTTAAAATAAGTATCTGCCTACAACGGCAGCATTTTTTCTTCGACCGGACCAGATTGAACGTCTGTAAAACTTTCAAGAAAAGACTCACGGGGTAGATAATGGGCTTGCGCGACCCCAATGGATGAACGTCTATATTAATAACACAAAATCCTACCATTTAGTCAAAACTTGAGATATTTTGAACAAAAAACAAACATCTTCACTGTTTTTTTCCGAAGCTGTCACTTTTAACCTGCTCAAGATAGTCTAAAAACAGAAAAAACGAGTCCAAAATTACCTAATAGTTTCATAGCAATGAAATGGACCGTATTTATGTAATATAATAATACAAACCAAATTAATAACCTACCTGTACCGATTGGTAAATTTCAGCTATCTGCCATCACTGCAGTGATCTGCCATCACTGGCGCCGGTAATACGGTGTGGTAAGCAGATGGAGTTCACAAGAATAAGTACATTTTACGATTTGTCAAACAATACTTACGCTTTGACATTGTGGCAAGTGATATTTTACTCGCCAAGTCGCTTTATCCTATGAAAGATTCTCAGTAAATACCATATAATAAGAATACAAATAATGGGTTAAGCTCATATTGGCCTTGCTATTTGGCTGTAGACAGCTAGCCGTATTGGCCAGAGAATTTAGGCTTTTTATATCATTGCTTTGCTGTAATGAAAATCTTAATCTGTAAGCTTCATTTTAAATATTTCAATGAAACTAAATCTGACATCTTTCGAAAAGCACAAGACATGAATAATACATATGTAACGAAGATATTAGTTAGATATCTGTAACCACTTTTATGCTCGTATTTTTATTCACGAGTTTGATTTGAACTTTTTTTCTTATCATGTCCGAATGCGCATGTCGAGTACGTCATAGTGAAGTTCAAATGACCATAAATACAAAACATACGCACAATAGAGTATCTATTTTAAGATAATTTTAAGAACTTTATTTTTCAAAACAAAAACATAAGACAGATGTGTAAAGAAAACATCTTTTTAAATTTATTGCAACAATAATATGAATAACCACTGCCTTTCTGGCGTTAAAATGGAAATAAAAACACGCATACGAGAACAAATTTGATAAAAGCGTAAACTGTTGTGTGAACTTTCACTCTGCAAATTAAAATCTATTCTAACTTTTGTGACCATGCCCCATTGATCCCTACCTCAATCAAAAGGAAGAATACCATGCAAGTTATCTACCTTCCAAATATGAAATACATTTGTCAATAAATAAAGGCTGTAAAAAAGTGTAGAAATCTATTTTTAAAACTGGCGACCTTGACCCAACTGAACCCTTACTCCATCCAAAGGAGAAGACTTCAATTTAGTTCCTACAAATATAAAAGTCATCTCTCAAAAGAATAATGTTAATGCACCTGTAAAAATTT